>NW_021620769.1:861525-883478 GCF_004785775.1 Grammomys surdaster | reverse complement strand
GCGCAGAAAGGGCTACTGTAGGATTCCATTCTATAAAACTCTAGAATATGCAAACTAGTCTAAAGTGACAGAAACAGATCCAAGGTTGCCTAGAAAGGGTAAGAGGAGAGGGTGTCCAAGGGACAGAGGAAACATTTCAGGGTGCTGTGGATTGAGTATGTCCTCCACAGCAGACAGTGGCATGTCTGCAGTCAACTGTTGGGCAGGCTAAGACAGAGGCTCACTGTAGCTCAGGGCCAGGCCCCCCAAAGAACAAAGAGTGAGGTCAGTGTGCTCCCAGACATTACTCATCGGAAACCTAACCTCTAACACTGCGCTTCTTTTTTTTTTTTAAAGATATTTATTTTATGTATGTGAGTACATTACAGATGGTTGTGAGCCACCATGTGGTTGCTGGGAATTGAACCCAGGACCTCTGGAAGAACAGCCAGTGCTCTTAACTGCTGAGCCATCTCTCCAGCCCATACACAGCGGTTCTTAGTATGTGCCTCTCAACCACTCTGAGGGTCAAATGACCCTTCACACGGGTCACCTAAGACCACTGGAGAACACAGATATTTACATTACAATTCATAACAGTAGCAAAATTAGTTATAATATAACAACAAAAATAATTTTATGGTTGGTGTCACCACAACATGAGGAAGTGCATTAAGGGACTGCAGCGTTAGGAAGGCTAAGAACCACTGCTCTGGAGTAAGCATGCTGGGAGGCACGGCCTACTAAGGGGGACTTACACCTCAGAGATCCACCCTCAAGGATGAACTGACTAAATAAAAAGGGGCTCATGGTTATGAGATCCTTCTGCTCTTTCTCACCAGTTCTCTCTTCCCTTTGGCCTTCACCAAGGGATGGGACAGCAAGAAAACCCTCACCAGATGCAAACCTCTCAACCTAGACTTCCCTACCTCCCAGGCTGTGGACATAAATCTCTGCTCTTCATAATTACCCAGTTCCACTGTTCTGTCATGGGCTGGACAGAGGAGTGTGCTCGCTGTCTTGAGGGCAGCCTTTCCTCTTAAGTGAATTAACACCAGCTCCGTATTAGATATACCAAACTGTGTGGCAAACGAAATACTTGGCATAAAGAAACCGCTTACTTTCTCCATTATATTCCTACTCCAAGAAGCTAAACATGACTGGGAGAAAACATGCGACCATGATGCTTGTCTTCCCTTTAAATGATGGTTTCATAAACACAGAGAGAGAGAAATAGGGAAGAGAGAAAAACAGAGAGAGAGAGAGAGAGAGAGAGAGAGAGAGAGAGGTGTGATAGATATATTATACACAGATAGATAATAGATATATAAATGATAGCTAGATAGATAATATTGATTGCTAGATGGTAAGTAGCTAGATTGATGAATGATACATAGACATATAATTAGATGGTAGGTAGTAGATAGAGATATAGTGAACAGATTGATAAGTGAGACATAGACGGTAGATTCATAAACAGAATATAAGTAGGTACATAGATAACTGATGGCTGACAGATGATTAATAGATAGACAACAAATATTTGTATAGTTTATCACATGCAATAAGTTTAACATAGCTGTTTTTCAAGAGACTAGAGCAGGCAAGCAGTAAAGTATTTAAGAAACAATGAGTGGATAAAAATTTAACAGGAAGCGGAACCCTAGGGATGACAGACATTAGGATACCCCATTACCTTCTAGGAATGACATTAGGATACCCCATTACCTTCCCCTCTTCCCTGAGAGTACCTCCTTCACAGATGAGAACAGAGGAAGAACAAGCGGAAAGGAAGGGCCCTCAGTGTGACATTACTGAGCCTTTCAACCAAGGAGCACCTGCTACAGCTGCCATCTGAATTTTAACCAGACTTTAGCCACAAGTGGGTAATTGCTTTGATAACATCCTAGAAATGTGGCCTGGTTTCTTATTTCAAATCATCTGAGTTTGCCACTAAACATACTGAATCTTGCCCAGTAATTTAATTTATTATCTTTTTTTTTTTTTTTTAAGGAACTAAGAAGTGGCCACAGCCTTGAGTCTGTGAGTCTGGTAGGAAAGGTTCCTAACTTTGGTCTACACCTCCTTCATCCCCAGCTTCCTCCTGAGAGAGGAAGGTCACCATCGCTATCTCACTCTTCTCTCTTGCTCTTCCATGTAAAGACCTAGTTCCACTCACCACCCATGTTTATAGCAACCTGATCCACACCGACAACATCGTTCACAAATGGCCCACAGAAGTTTTCTGCAATGATTCGTCCAAAGCACAGCACACACATGATTAAATAAGGTTGTCCCCACGACTCACCTCATTTCCGCCAACTGCCTTGGTTAAAATCACGGCAGAAGACACAGGGGGAGGCATGCAACCTACTGTCTGCAAACTGAAAAATAAAAGAAAATCCAATTGTAAGTAGCTCCTCCTGTCCAGTTATAAGTAATTTCTACTAGTTAGTCCTACAGAGCAGAGCTGAACAAAGAAACCAATGTTTATTGATACATACTCCCTCTTGAGCTTGGACTCCACAGGACAATATGAGCCCTGAATGCTCATTACATTCTACAGGCTTAAATGGTTTTCTAAAGTTGTTTACACGTTGAGGGGCTGGGATTTGGTATAGCTGGCAGAGTACTTGTTAAATATATACAACACCCTGGGTTTTATCCTTAGCACCACATACAATAAGGCAGTAGTGGTGCATACCTTTAATCCCAGCACTGGGGAGGCAGAGGTAGGCATATCTCTGAGTTTGAGGCTAGCCTGGTTTACAGAGTGGGTTTCAAAACAGCTAGGGATACACAGAGAAACCCTGACTCAAAAAACACAATATAAAATAAAAATAAGGCAGGCCTATAATCCATCTCAGCAATACACGAGACGGTATCTCATTAAAACACATGTACACTCAACTTTAATTATGGAGTTCAAAAAACCACCAGGTTACGGTAAGTGCAGTCAATGAATGATAAGTAAAATAGGTAAGGTAATCTTGGGTTACTACCATAGACATCTTCAGGAACTGGTACAGCAACACACACCCATGGTCCCAGCTAATTAAACACATGACAAGAAGAATCATGAGTTCAAAGACAACTGATGTAGCACAATATTTTGTCTCAAAGAAAGTCTCTGTGTTTTCATAGATCTTTTGGTAAAATATAAAGCCTTGAGATGACACCTAATGCTCAAGAATACCTGATAAAAGTTTACATTTTACAGTTAACTTTCATCTCCTCAACAACACTCTCGTGCTGCAAAGTTACCATAGATATCTCCAATCATACTCCATAGTAAATTCTAATATCTACTTAAAATTTGCTCTTATTGCCGGGTAGTGGTGGCGCACGCCTTTAATCCCAGCACTTGGGAGGCAGAGGCAGGCGGATTTCTGAGTTCAAGGCCAGCCTGGTCTACAGAGTGAGTTCCAGGACAGCCAGGGCTATACAGAGAAACTCTGTCTTGAAAAACCAAGAAAAAAAAATTTGTCCTTATTAAATCATGTCTGTACGTCCATGGTCACGATAGTAAATACAATCTCAGCTGGAACAGGAAACGCTGCACACCGGGCAAACAGAACCGTGGCAAATCTGAGGACTAAAACTGAAAAACATTCCACAGCATCTGAGTAGAGTACAGCCTAACTAGAAGGAAAGTTCACAGAGGACCCAGTGGACACGACACAGTCAGGGAGAGGCCCAGGTGCTCGAGGCCAGCCTGGGCAACATGGTGAGACTTGTCCTCAAGATAAAAGAAGAACAAGGGGATCTGGGAAGATTTATTTCGTTTTTGTTTGATTAGTTGGCTGGGTTTTTTTGTTTGTTTGTTTGTTTGTTTGACTTGGTCTGGCCTTGAACATTAGTGTTTCTGCTAGGATGTGACGGTATCCTGAGACATGGGACCCAGGAGCCACACAGCTCTGAGAGGAAGCCTCCTCAGCAGAGGTGCTGCAGCAACCAGGGAGGGTCCCCAGTGGAGCTGAGGAGCCCAGGAGCCTCAGCCCCGCTCCACTTATTTCTTCCTAGCTTCTTCTGACGAGAGTCCCACCAGGCAGGAAACCTCATGAAAGAGATTGAGGGTCCAGGGTGCAGAAGGACAAATCCAGGGATGGCTGCCATCTGCTCCTGGGAGCGGACAGCAGGGAACTGGACAAAGAGACAGTGCTCATATAGGATTTCTGAGGGGGCAGGGCTTCTTACAGCAGAGATTTCCAGAGTGAAGATTGATAGGATTTCAAGTCCTGATCTTGGGAAGCTCAGGGATTGGTGGGATTTCCTGCTCAGGGATTAGTGGGTTCTCCTGCTCAGGGATTGACGGCTTCTTTCACCTTCTTTTCCCTGCATCAAGCCTATGGGTTAGGGTGAGAAGTCCTTCCCAGGGGCAACCTGCTTTTGCTGGGGCACCACCTCTGTAGGGTTGCCGGGAGTGGGGGGAGCTGGAGAGGAATTGCTGCCACTGTGGACAGCTCCTATGGGACCCCCCTCCGGCAGTGTTTCATGAAAGCTGTAGGCTGAGGTAGGAAAAGTGAATCACTGTGGATAGCTCTTGAGGGGCAGCACCTACCAAAGCAAGAAAGACAGTGGATCACCATGGACAGCTCCTGCAGGCCCTGTAATGAGATGTTGTGGTGCCATTTTGAGAGGACCTGCCATTTTGACAGCTCCTGAGGGACATTTTACTTCCAAAGCCATAGGCTGGAGCAGGAAGGAAGGGCTTGCCACCAGTTTGATGGCCTTTGTGGGCCAGTAGTTTTGTGGTGCACAGCTCAGGGACTGCACTGAACTCATGATGTAACCCAGGATAACCTAAAATTCCCAATCCTCCTGCCTCAGCCTCCCTAGTGTCATGCCAGCAAAATAATTCAAATATTTTTTGGGATGTTGTTGTTGCTTCAACACAGGATTTCTTTGTGTAAACCTGGCTGTCCAGGGACTAGCTCTACAGACCAAGCCTTGAACTCCTAGAGATCTGTCTGCTTCTGCCTCCTGAGTACTAGGATTAAAGGTGTCCGCCACCACTGCCTGGCATATTATGCCTTACTATTAGTGATAACCCCTGAGCTAGACAATAGAGCTCCAGAATAAATGCATGCAATTTCTAGAAAGTCCGTTTTCCCTCTGAATGCATCATGGGAACTAGTTTTCACCTCATGATCTACTTTGAAATCTGGAGTAGTTTGTGACTCCATGTGCTGCTTATAAAGAAGCTCATTCTCACACACTGCTGAGTGGCTCTACCTCCACTCCACCCCTTACTTCTATTCTCCAGTAATTCTGAGGTAGAGTTTGTACCCCCTCAAGCTAACTGAACTGATTCGTTTTTATTGTCAACTTCACACAAACTAAAGTCACTTTGGAACAGCAATGGAGGAACTGCCTCAATCAGATTGGTCTATAGCTGTGGTCTGTAGGGCATTTTATTGATTACTAATTGATGCAGAAGAACCTAGCCCATTGTGGGTAGCAGTATCCCTAGGCAAGCGGGCCTGCATTGTATAAGAAAGGTTACGTCAAGAGAACAGGCCAGTAAGCAGCATTCCTCTAAAGCCTCTGCTTCAGTTCCTGCCTCCTGACTTGAGTTCCTGCTTTGACTTCCCTCAGTGACCCACTGTTACCTGGAAGTATAAGATGAAAACAACTTCCTCACCAAGTTGCTACTGGAAATGGTGTTTATCATGGCAACCGAAGAGCAAATTAGAACACAAACACACCAGCGTTTCTACTTAAAGGCCAAGGGAGAACAAAGGGATTTGACAAGAGATTGACCTAAATGGACAGCAAGTTTGGGCTCCTTTCCCACCCTGGAATGGGCATGATGGGACCACCTGCTCTACCTAGCACACACATGACAAGTGTTCCTCTCCTCATACGCTATCTCCATGCCATCAGAGTACTCTGTTCTCATGACCACCATTAATTCCTAGTTCTCTCCATTTAGCTCTCTCCATTGAGTTAGAGCTATAGCTATAGATACAGCTTCAAGCCCAGGAGTCCTCGGCCTAATACGCAACTCTACTGAGCTGACCCCAAAGAAACTTTATGTCTCTCACTAATGCCTCATTTTGGAGCCCTCTACTTTAAACATACACAAATGCTGTTGAGTTTTAACTGATACGAATTATTATTTATCATAGGTAACAGATAGATAGATAGATAGATAGATAGATAGATAGATAGATAGATAGACAGAAGCACACACAAATAGCATATAGATAGATAGATAGATAGATAGATAGATAGATAGATAGATAGACAGATACACAGAAGCACACACAAATAGCATATATATGTTGTATGTATTCAACTAGATTGGAAGTTCCCTGAAAAGAAATTAAACATCTTCCTACTTCTTGCATGCCCCACATACAGTAGATGCTCAGTACTTCCAGATTCTTACTACACGGAAGTACGTCATTTTGTTACGTGACATTTTACCTCTCCTAGTGGGTGCTCTTTCTCTGAAGCACAGTATGGTGAAAAGTGCTTCCTGATCTCTTTCTACTCCTAGGCTGGCGGACTCTCCTAGCTCAGTCAATAAAGTTGCCTTGACCCTGTGGCTCAGCCTTGAAACCTTAAGCTCCTGGTGACTGCTACAACCCCCAAGACAGAGGTCCTAAAAACTAACTTATAATCCATCCTACCACATACATTTCTCTATGGCGTTCCCATACTCCACCAGCTTCCACACTGGTTCCCAGTTTCAGCTCTTCTGGTATCCACATCACAGCTGGAAGATTCCCATACAAGCAGGCCTCATGGCGCAGACCTCCAGGCAGCAGCAGCCCCTGGCAGCTCCCAGAATGAGGTCTCTACACTGCACTAAGGCTGAGAAGACTGCACATCCAGATCCTGTGTGTCCGACACGTCCAAATCCATTGTCCTTCCAGCACAGAAACAGGACATGCCACTGAGCTGCTTTACTGAACCTACCTGCGACACTCCAGGCTTGTTTCTGCCTGACTGCTTTAGTACACTGTTCCCCTTATAGAGAACATTCTCCTCAAAGACTCTGGGGAGAAACAGCGTTCCTCGGCAGCCTGGCCACTCAACCCCATGGTACACTTGCCCCTCTGACAGCACTCATTTTTATTCTGTCCATCCTACTGACTGCTGGCAACCTGCTCTGAGTCTCCCTCCCTGCTGGGCCAATACACTAGCACATGATCACTTCTGTTTGCTAGTCTTTCTCCAACATCTAGAATAATCCCTGACATCTAGTAGGGCTAAACAGGTAACAAATTATGACATGGGTGGAAACATTTGATGCAGCAAACATCATTACGTAGTTAAAGTATGGTTGTCCTCATTTTATACAGAGAAAAGCAGATCTAAGCTATGAGATAATTTTGCTACAAGTCACACAGTATGCCAGTTATAGGATCAGAGGGCAAACTCTGGGCTCTGTGGTTGGTATAAAACTAGCAACTAGAACATGATGTCAAAGTGAGGTTAGTTTTAAACTATTTTAATTAATTAGTTTCATTTGCTAAATTCTTTTCATTAAGCATGGTAACATTTTTTATGAAAGAAAAGATTCCCATAAATCTATTAAATTACCTATATCAACATAAATCAGAACAAGTAAAAAACTAAGTATCTGTCCCACATACATACTTTTACTAAGTATTTTAAAAGTAGACATTACACTCAGCCATTATCAGTACACACTTTAAAAGGTGCAGACAGCCACAGTAAGGTACCAGTTGACAGCCTACATTCCCATGCAGGCATCGTTCCACAGTGTTCCACTTCTATGAAGGGGGTGGGGTGCATGCCCAGAGACTAGAGGAGGATATCAGGTCTAATACTCTCTCAATCCCCACATTATTCCCTCAGACTGGGTCTCTCACTGAACCTGGAGCTAAGCTGGTAGCCAGCAAGCCTTTCCAGCCCTCCTGCTTCTGTCTCCTCCAACCTTGGGGTTACAGGCGTCACTCTTCACCACGGAGCCATCTCCCTGGGTCCTCTCCTACTCATTTTAAATGCTCAGAAAGTGTCCATCCTGGTACCATTAAAATTACCCAGAAATCTACTTTAAGATTCTGTTAAACAAGTCTCTCCTGAATCTCTGATAAAACTCTATTGTTTTAACAATGTTTAAAAAGTGGTCTCCTTCCCTGATAACACACAAGTCCTTTTATTTATAGCTGCCATAGAAACAATAATGTCACTAGAGCTGCCCCATTAAAAAACTTCCCATCAAAAGGTTTACACATACCCTTTTAGAAGCCACTCGTTGATGGGTGTGACTGATAAGAGCTGAAGAAAGAGCCACATTGTTGCTGGGAAGAAGGCAAGTGTGAAGATCTGGATGAAAAGATGCAGCCTCAAGTGCACCAGTGCACTGGTCAGCTCCTGGAAGGATGAAGGAAGCAAAGGTCAAGCAAAGTGAGAACACACTGCAAAGAAAGCATTTGTAAAGTGACGTCACACACATAAGCTTTAACGGTTGAACTGTTTCAAACCTTAGGTCTTTACAGCACGTGTACAACAGATGGCCTATAAGAAGAAGCATGATGACAATAATGAAATTGTTTCAAATAAAATTTCTGAGCTATCTAACATCCTTCAAACATAGAACGTGCTCTAAGAATTCTGACCTGTACATTTCTGGCCATTTGGGTCAGTAAAGCATAAGCTAACTAGCACTATAGTGGTACAGAATCAAAGACTGTTGATGCTATAAATAGAATATATTTTTTTAGAACACATGTTTATTACATTAAAAATTACCTTAAGAAACTTTATAAGATTTATCACACTTTAGCCAAGTATACTAATCTCTAGTCGTTGTATGAAATTTATCAGACTTTGACTTGGGAAGATGTCACCAAATCTACAAATAATAATTTCTAAAAAAACATTCTTTCCAATAACAATTTATAACCTAAGGAGCTCCTCCCCAGCTGAGCAATGAGTCCAGTTCTTTGTCAACATTTTTTGTGAAATGGCCAATGCCTGGAGCTAAGCTAAGTCCATGTTTATCTCACCCAATTCCTACGACAGCCCTGTGGGGTGGTTAGTATTACCCCTACTGCACTGCTGAGGGACCTGGGAACAACAAGGTGAAGAGCAGGCCAAGCCCACTCCTGGCACACTGTCAATCAAATCTAGCACAAGCTGCCCCATGAGAATGAGGAAAACACATCAAGCCTGGGCATTTTCAGAGTGGTATAGCAGAAAGGCACACTCGGCTGCAGGTGTAGCTCCTTGGAGGAGTACTTGCCTGGCATGCACATAAGCCCTGAGTCTGACTCCCAGAAGCATACAAACCAGGACCGATGCCACACACCCATAATCCCAGCACTTGGGAAGTTGAAGCAGAAGGATCAGAAGCTACAAGTGAAACTAAGGCTGACCTGGGCTATGAGACGCTGTCACAAAACCAAACCAAACAGAATAGAAGAAAACACACATAGTGAACTTGTTATGAGTCTCACAGCCAAAAATCATGGAATAATTAATGCTGCAATTCAAATATGTATGTGTGTGTGTGTATGTGTGTGTGTGTGTGTACACACACACATATAAATTTACAAACATATGCATTTATACTTATATGTTATTCTGCTGAAGTCCAACACATTTAGAAAGTAGGGCCAAGTGTGGTAACATACACTTTTAATCCCTTGGAAGGAATTTAAAACTTGGTAGGCAGAAACAGAATGATCTCTGTGATTTTTGAGGCTACCCTGGACTACATAGTAAGCTCTAGGCTATCCAGAGCTACATAGTGAAACCCTGCCTCAAAAAACAAACAAACAAACAAACGAATGAATGAATGAATGAATGAATGAATAGAAAGAAAAAGAATAGAAAAGGCCTAGCCATTCTTAAAGTCAGACAGAACACAAATAGAAGGAAGCATCGAGGGCCAGGGAGATGGCTCGGCGGGTAAAAGAATTTCTTGTACATACCTGGTAACCTGAATTTGATCCCTAGAGTCACAATGAAAAGACACAATCAACTTCCAAAGTTGTCCTGACTTCCAAAGGCCACATATGACACACGTCCCTTGAGATACATCATATACACAGGACAATACTAATAAAATAAGTATCTTTAAAAAAAAATTAGCTATAAGACAAAAGGTTGCAAGCGATCATTAGGCATATTCAAAGATGCCACAGACTTACTCGTTTTAACCTTTACAGTTCAAAAGCTAGGGATAGTCAGTCCAATGAATCAGAATCTTCAGAGTTACACCCTTACAAAGTCTGACACCAGTGTTTTACAAATGCTCACTACTTCTGAAAGCAGCTCTGATTAACTGTGCTCAGAGGCTCCTGATACATATCAGATAACTATGTCTTTTAAAAGATCATCGCAATGAACTTTTAGCCAGAATGCAACAAGTAAAACATTTGTACGTATCTGTGACAGATGTATCAAAAAAGAATAATCTGAGGATATACTTCAAGAATAATACATGGAGATTATTTTATTTTATTTTATTTTATTTTATTTAATCTTGAACACAATTTTATTTCTGGGTACTAATTCTTTTTTTGTTTGTTTTGTTTTTTTATTTGTTTTTGTTGTTGTTGTTGTTTTGTTTTTTTGAGACAGGATTTCTCTGTGTAGCCCTGGCTGTCCTGGAACTCACTCTGGAGACCAGGCTGGCCTCGAACTCAGAAATCCACCTGCCTCTGTCTCCCAAGTGCTAGGATTAAAGGCGTGTGCCACCACAGCCACCACAGCCCGGCTGGGTGCTAATTATAAAGACAAAAGTGGTTACAAATATTAATCAGATTACCTATTTATTTTCCAGTTTGTTTGTTTTGAGACAAGGTAGCTCAGAGTGGCCTCAAATTCTATAAACAATCAAAAGAATTCCTAATTCCCCAACCCCTATCACCTGATTTTAGAAGGTGAAGTTGTCCTGGAAGAAGTAGTTCACAGGAGGTATGCTTCCCCTCTCTGCTTCCTGGCTGCCAGGAGACAAGCAGCTTCTGCCAAATAGTCCCTCCCCCTACCACAATGCTATTCAGCCTCACCTCAGGCCAAAGCAATGGAAGACACCAATCATAGACTGAAGTGGATGAAACCATGAGCCAAAATAAATCTTCCCTTTAGATTGTTTATTCCAGGTGTTTGGCAGGGGTTAAAAAAAAAGAAAAAAGAAAAAGCTAGCACATGTGAAACAGGCTACAGTCTACAGAGTGTCAGGATCCATTAACTGTGTTGAGGGGGTGAAGCAGGAGCTCTTACAGGCTAACACTGGCTCAAGTTATGGAGAAAGATGGAAACTTGTTCCTTCATTCAAGAAAGGCTAAATGGGGCTCAGAAGCAGAGTTCCTGTGGAAGGCTTTTATAGATAAAGCCTTGGGTTCCACTTCCTGGGGCCCACCGCCAACACCTCGGTCTAAGCGCTGAGACCTGACTTTGATCCCCAGAACCCGTCTTTAAAAAGCTGGGCATGCTGTGATGTGCTTGTAACCCCAGGCTGAGAAAGAAAAGACAAGCAGATCCCCAGTGTTGCACTGACCAGCCAATTAGCCTACTTGGTGAGTTCCAGGCCAGTGAGCCCTTGTCACAAAATAAAGGGGGTAGGAGACCAGAGACAATGGCTGAGGAGCAGCCCTGGAAGCTGTCCTCTGGCCTACACACACACACACACACACACACACACACACACACACATGAGGGCACACAAACATGCATACACACATATAAAAACAAGGGAACAGAAAGGACAACACATATAAGCTCTATAAGAGCCTAAATAGAATTATTCCATACTTATGTGAATTTGAGGCCATATATTGGAATACAACACCAGGACTAATTGAAAACTGCCTCTGTGGGAGCAGTTTGTTTAGTTACACACAATACAGGTCAAATTCCATACTCTCCAGCACACACTACCAACAACGGCCTCAGAGAGCAAGAGCTGCTTCAAACCAGGACTCAGACTGGGATGCAGAAATATGTTAATTACACATCCATTTCCCCAGCCCTGTCTGATCTTTTTCAGACTTCCTTTCTGAGAGCCAGCATCCATGCTTCAGACAAGCAGCACGGACCAAGAGCTTAGCATTTGCTGTATGTACTCCTTGGCTAATAGGATTTCCAAAGTCATCTTCGGTTTAGAGAAATAAAGAAAACCTGTGTATTCTGCCCAACTCAGGCCCGAGTTTAAAGAATCGGCCTTGCCACAGTCTATCACAAGCTTCAACGCTGTAAGCTTGAAGTTGGGTATTAAGGTTTGAATTTCCACACAGGCTTACTCGCGCGCGTGCATGCATGTGTGTGTGTGTGTGTGTGTGTGTGTACTTGCACGTGCCCAGGCACCCTCTATCACTTCTACTTCTACCCTTTTCTCCTTTTTGAGACAGTCTCACGGAGCCTGGAGCTTGCCCTTTGAGGGCCATGCTATTAGTCCTGTTCCCCTGAGGATTACAACGAAGGTCCTGCTGCTCACACAGCAAGTATCCTGCTGCTCACACAGCAAGTACTGTACCTGAGCCGGGCCCTCAGGCCCCTCAGTCCTACGCTCACTTTTTGAACACGTATTTCCCAGCTGGATGGCACTACTTTGGGATGGTATGGGATCTTCAGGAAATAGAGGCTCTCTCTAACACAAGTAGATGTCGGCAGGTTAGAGCCCAGCCCTTGGTCTCAGCCCCAGCCTCTGCTTTGTGATGGTCTTCCACAGTGTGAATGGCCTCCACTCACTCACACCCTGGCTGGGAAGAGCTGCCTCAAGGTCCTTTCCCTGGCAGGAGGGGCTGAAGCCCAGATAAGCCTTCCTCCCTCGTGCTGTTTCTCCCTGAAATTTTGGTCACAGCGATGCAACAGTAACTACTACGTTGGCTAAACCTAAAGTTAGATTAAATTTCACTGGACTTCAATATAATATTTCCAAAATAATGTCAACAGGTTTTTTAAAATTAGAAAGCAACAGTCATAAAACTGATGATTTAGCTTGCATTAGCATAGTGTTAGCATTTTGTCTAAGCTCTGCCCCACAGTTACCTGGCAAAGGCCAGGTGTGCCTGACTCACTGTAAAAGGGGCTGCTTGCCCCCTCCTCTCTCTCTTGCTCTTGCTTTTGCTCCTGCTCTGTCATCTCATCCCTCCACCCCAAATGTGCTCATGGCCGGCCTCTACTTCTCCACTCCTCCTTTCTCTCTCTCCCTCTCACCCTCCCCCGCCCCGTCTTTCTCTGCCTCTACTACCCTCTCAACTCCCCTCCCCATGCCTTGAATAAACTGTATTCTATACTATACTGTCGTGTGACTGGTCCCTCAGGGGGAAGGGATGCCTCAGTATGGGCCGTCGGAGGTGCTCCCTTCCCACATACCTGACTACACATCCACCAAAATACTACAACACATAGGCTCCTCTATAGGTCTCATAAATTAGTAAATAGGCTGGGAAAATGGGTCAGTCTGTACAGCGCCTGCTGCACAAGCATGGAGACCTGGGTTTGGATCCCCAGCGTCTCCACAAAACACGGGGTGTGGTGAGCCCTGTGTGTACATCTCCTAGTACACGGAGGGGAGAGGGGTAAACAGGCAGATGTCGGGAGTTCAATAGGCAGCCAGTTTAGCCAATGAGTGAGCTTGGATTCAGTGAGAAACTCTCCTTCAAAGGCTAATGTGGAGAGCAACAAAGAGCACCAGACACTGACCCCTGGCCTCCACAGGTGCATATGTTAACACAAATGCATACACACGCACACACACACACACACGCACGCACGCACGCACGCACGCACGCACGCACGCACACGTATATACAATGTACAGCACCAGTCCATGAAATGTTCAATGTAAATGAAGGCAGAGTGGGACAAAGCCTTTCAGAAAGACGCAACCCAGTAACTCATCATCTAATTGAACAAAGCACACCATTCTAGGACCAAATAATATAGAAAATAATCATCATAAAGTCATAGATCCAGTTAAAATTCATTTAGGATTACGAAGTTAAAAAAATTACAAATCACTACTTCCTACTTCCTAACTGTTGGACTGTTCATGAAAGCAGTGGGCTTAGGCAGTCTAGCATCATACACTGATGTAGAAGTTGTGCGGCTTTTGAAAGTTTTTTTGTATGGTTTGAAAGGGTCTTTGATGGAGGAAATAGCTTTGATGGCTACTCAGATAGCACAATAAAGTACAGGATCAAAGCCTAGCATCATTACATCCGAATTAGCTGGGTAAGCTGAAGGCGTCCTAGGTGCTCACAGAAGTCTGTCCTCAGAGACACTGATGCTGTGACATTTCTCCTTCCTCTACTTACAACACACACGAAGCTGGCTGCTTTACAGACTAACATTAAGTATGAAGCTAAGGAGAAGGGATGTGAAGTCTCTGGACAGAGTCCCATGCCATAAGTAACAGCTGTAGCCCCTAAATGGATACCAGGGGACATAGTTAGTTAGAGCAATGTCCCAAGCAGAAGACTTTGGTCAGGCAGCAGCTCCACAAAGCATTAACCAAGGCCAGGAGGAAGATCCCCCAAGTCAGGTCTGGCCTGGACCACAGCACAGCAAACACCATTCTGCATTCCCCACGCCCACGCTGAGAACTAACTGTGGAACTCAGGTGTTCACAGAAAGAGCCTATTCCCTCTAACAATGGTTACTTCTAACCAATAACATTTCGAAAGGGCCTATAATTAATAGAACAGGAAAATGCATCCTGTATCAGTTATCTTCAGGAAGACAACCAGTCAATGAGAATATTTGCAGTTGTTGGGATGAAATTTATCAGTTTTAAACATACTAATCCTATATATATCAAAAATGCAACCAACAAAAAGATTTATAGCAGCTCAATACCTTCAGAATGAAAAATTTAGTAAAATCTATCTGTCGTGTTATTAACAAACAGTGTGACCTATGAGGGAGGTAACTAACTTTAATCTTTATCTGAGTCTGTCTTCCATCACTGTGATAAATACCATGTCCAAAAGCAACTTGGGAAGGAAAGGGTTATTTCATCTCACGCTTCCATGCTGCAGTCCATCACTGAGGGAATCGGGCAGAAACTCAACCAGGAGCCTGGAGGCAGTAACTAAGCACACAGCACAGGGGAATGCTGCTTACTGGCTTGCTCTCCGTGGCTTGTTCAGCTTGCTCTTTTAGAACACCCATGCCCACTTGAGGTGACATGGCCACAGTAGGCTGGAGCTTCCCATGTGCAACCATCAATCAAGAAAATGCCCCCATAGACTTGCCTACAAGCAGTCTGATAGAGAGAATACGTGAAATAAGGTTCCCTCTCTCCAGATGACTCTAGGTTTGTGTCAAGTCAACAAAAAGTGACCAGCAGAATCTTTACTCAGATCACACCAAAATACACCCTAAGACCCAGCAGCGAGCGTTCCTGGGCACATACCGTGGGAGTGTTCCACACCCCAGCTCAGAGGTGCCTGCAAATCTACATCCATTGCTGCTCTACTGACAATAGCTAGAGAGAACCCACATCAGTGAGGACTGGGTCATAGGCACCAGCATCTACACGCATGCCACACTCTGACTTCTCAGTCAAAACACCAAACAGCTATCAGAACGCTGGAAAGTGCTCTTCTAACAGATTCAGAGTTGACAGAACAATATGACAACACCGTGAAGTTTGTGTCAGCTTGACACAAAGTGGCCACAAGAGTTATGAGGACCTCAGGATACTCAAGCAAAGTAGGTGCCCTGCAGTTTTCTCCACACTTTAGGAAAAATATGAAGTGAGTACTTTAGTTCATAACCATAATAAAAACATATTCACAATTTATGTTTATATATATATCACTAAAAAATAAACCTAGGGCTGGAGACATGGCTCAGTGGTTAAGAGCACTGACTGCTCTTCCAGAGGTCCTGAGTTCAATTCCCAGCAACCACACGGTGGCTCACAACCATCTATGATAGGATCTGATGCCCTCTTCTGGTGTGTCTGAAGAGAGTGGCAGTGTACTCACATATATAGAATAAATAAATAAATCTTTATTAAAAGAAAAAATATTTGGGTTTTAGTTCCTGTTTTCTGTAATGTGAGCTAACTTCAAACTCATGGCAACTGCCCACCTCAGCATCCTAAATACAAGGTGTGGTGGTTTGAATGGCCCCCTAGGAGGGCTTTCAAGTTCCAAATTTCATCTAAGCATGCCCAGTTAGCACTCTGCCTCACAGCTGCTGTCTCTGTATGTAAGCTCTCAGCCAGTGCCCCAGCACCATGCCTGTCTGTCTGTCTGTCTGTCTGCTGCCCCAGAACCATGCCTGTCTATCTGTCTGCTGCTCCAGCACCATGCCTGCCTGTCTGTCTGTCTGTCTGCTGCTCCAGCACCATGCCTGCCTGCCTATCTGTCTGTCTGTCTGCTGCCCCAGAACCAGCCTGTCTGTCTGTCTGCTGCTCCAGCATCATGCCTATCTGTCTGTCTGTCTGCTGCCCCAGAACCATGCCTGTCTGTCTGTCTGCTGCTCCAGCACCATGCCTGTCTGTCTGTCTGTCTGTCGGCTGCTCCAGCACCATCCCTGTCTGTCTGTCTGTCTGTCTGTCTGCTGCCAAGCTCCTGATCACCTTAATGGACTCAGCCTCTGAAGCCAGCAGCAGGCCCCCAGGTTACTTTTTTAATTAATTAATTTACTTACTTTACATCTTGAACAAAGCTTTTCCCTCTCTCCTCTCCTCACAGTACAGCACCCCATCCTCCCTGCCCCCCATCTTAGTTGGGTTTTACTGCTGTGAACAGACACCATGACCAAGGCAACTGTTATAAGGACATTTAATTGGGGCTGGCTTACAAGTTCAGAGGGTCAGTCCATTATCATCAAGGCAGAAACATGGCAGCATCCAGGCAGCCATGGTTCAGGAGGAGCTGAGAGTTCTACATCTTTATCTGAAGGTTGCTAGCAGAATACTGGCTTCCAGGCAGCTAGGATGAGGGTCTTAAAGCCCACACCCACAGTGACAAACCTACTCCAAGGCCACACCTACTCCAACAGGGCCACACCTCCTAATAGTGCCACTCCTGGACCAAGGCCATATAAACCACATCACTCCCCCATGCATGCTCTTTGGTGGAGCTTGGGGAATCCTGTGGAAGAGTGAGAGGAAGGATTGAAGGAGCCAGAGGAGTCAAGGACACCGTGAGAAACCTACAGAACCAACTAACCCATAGGGACTCATAGCTACTGAGCTGTAAACCAGGGAGTCTGCGCAGGACTGACCTAGGTCCTCTACACTATCTTACTGTTGTGTAGCTCAGTCCTCATGAGGGGCTCCTAACAGTGGGAGCAGGGGCTGTCACTGACTAAGCTGCCTGCCTTTGGGACCCTTTCCCCACACTAAGCTGCTCATACAGGAGATGCACCTAGCCTTACTACAACTTGATATGCCAAGGCTAGTTGATATCCACAGGAGGCCTCCCCTCTTCTGAAGAGAAAGGGAGTGGATGGGACAGGGGGGGACTGGGAAAAGAGGAGAAAGGTGAGAGGGAAAACTGTAGAAGGGGTGTAGAGTTAATGAAAATAAAAACTGATCATCAAAAAAAAAAAAAAAAAACCCCAACAACAACAACAAAATGCTCATTCTAATCCATCTCTAGGGCCTCAACCCTCATGTGAAGTTCCTGTATGCAGACGCAGCCTGCCGGGCCCTGCTCCTGTCCTGTCATTCTGTCAGTGAAGCCTCACACACTCAGCAGCCTCACTCAAGGCCCTTGGAACTTCAGCACTCAGAATAAGCTAACGTTTCTACACTGCTCTTCATGTGCTGCAGGTGACAGTACCTCTGTTTTTAATGACAGTCCACTGTTGAAGAATATTGTTGCAACGGCAATGTAGGACACAGTTATCTCTGGCTTCAGCGGTCCTGGAAGAGAACAATGAGTTACTGTTAGAGGGTCTGCAGCAGATAAGTTGGTCTGAAAGAAGGCTCTCTAAGAGGAGAGCAAAAATGGCTTTCAACATTAGTGTTGTTCCCTTTTGGTCCACGCCCCCATTGGAGAGCATCTTCTGTGAGGTGTTTCCTTACTGCAGAACAGCTCTCAAGGTTAGCACCATGGCTTTCTGGTTCAGCACATTATCCTCAAACCAGAAGAATGAAAGAGCTCACACAACAGTCTATCCAGATACCCAGCCATGTTAGGAAATCTCTGAGTGTCACAGGTCTGGAGGTCAGGCATGATGATGGCATGATTCATAAAGACCAGGACCTTCCTGGTAGCATAAAATAATGTCTCCAAACAAACTGTCATGTCTAAAACATCAACAGTGCCCAGGCTGTGAAGCTGAAGTACATATTATTTGGTTCTCCTGTACTGGATTCCTGAAAGTCATATCTACACAGAATCTAGGAGTGGATCATATTTGGAAATCAAGTTGAAGACTGGGTCTTACTGCAATTGAATAATTATCCAACAATCATGCATGCTTGTGTGCTTGGGTTTGCAGTACCAGGGATAAAATTCAGGGGTCTCACAGAAGGTTGGCAAGCACTCTACCACTGAGCAATGTCAGCAGGCGGCCTCATTGACTACTATGCTAAAAGGGCTATTAGTATGCAAATACATAGTGAAGACAGTGCAAAGACTGGAATTATAATACCACGCCCTATGGAAAGCCAAAAGTAAACACCTCTGGCTAAAGGCAAAGAAAGCAACAGCCCCAGAGGCTTGGGAGAAGTCTTATCTTTGGACTCTTGCCTACTGTGAGGGAATAAATTTCTGTAGGTGTGATGTATTTCTTAGGTAATTTGTTGCTAGACTAGTTTGCTTCAAGTCAAATAACAGGATCACAAACATATATATATGATGTATGTGAGATAGATAGATATAGTATCTAATAATCATCTAGCATTTCTATTGATATTTTCAACATATGGATATGGCTAGATGACCAAACTCTGAAAGAAATTGCTATTTATTCATTCAACAAATTCTTATTAAGCCATCAATGTCTTAGACGTTTATAAGGCAACAACAAATAAAAGAAACAAACATTTCCTCAAACAGTGTAATAAACTATTTCCTATACCTGGCATTAATACACAGTGTTTAGGTGAGACTGAGATAGCAGAGTTCCAAGGGACAAGGGTGACAGGTGTCACACTGTTGTCCAAATTGTGAGCATATCTGTCTCCACAGTGCACTGGCACATACTTCTCCAACAACTAGGGAGTTTAGATCTGCATCTAGTATAACAAAAGTCATTGTGACTCGTCTCTGGAGTTTGAACCATTAAAGTTCAGGATTAGATGGCTGCATGGAGCCATAGGAGTCAGTTAAGGAGCAGAATTTAAAGAAGTCTGACAAAGTTTAGAAGTAGATTGCTCCCAGAAATCTTAACTGTCTGAATTTTAAAAGTCATGTTATTTTTACTCCCTAGCCCCAGAGTCTCACTTCTTCTCAGACCCTATCTTTGTCTAGGCTGGCTCTGTCCACAGTGGTGCCTCTAGAATTTCTAGTGAAGAAGAATCAGACAGTCAGTGACATGATTGCTAGCAAAAAATAGGGACGGGTCCAAAGACACATGGACAGAGGTAACACGTGGTGCTCCATGCAGCCATCTAATCCTGAACCTTAATGGTTCAAACTCCAGAGACAAGTCACAATGACTTTTGTTATACTAGATGCAGATCTAAATAATTCTAAACCAAGAAATGTAGTGGGGCCATTCCAGGACAGCTTACAGGGAGGTCAAGGAGAAAGGGGGACTGGCTAAGAGAGAACAGGTTCCTCCCTGACACACACACAGCTGTTTGGAACTCTTCAGGGAGGAGAGCTCACCCAGGACAAGATAAAAGCTAGGTAAACACTTAAAAGAGGAATGAGCTGAAACTAAGGGTATAAATTTGTCACTTTCCCAAACTAATAATTATATCTTTCAGGTCACCAAAACAATAAGATTCAGACCTTTATAAAGTTCAATAGTTGGTCCTTTCCTTTGCTTTTAAACACAATTCAAATAATATTAGACAGTGAAAATGGAATGAACCCACTTACACAATCAAAAGAAAAATGGGCCTCTAAGAACATGAAGCCATTTTGACCTCTATCTAAAAGCCATTCTCTTTTTCTTTGTTGCTGTTTGCTTTTTGGGACAGGATCTCTCTATAGAGTCCTGACTGTCTTGGAACTCACTATGTAGACCAGGCTGGCCTCCAACTCAGAGATCGACCTGCCTCTGCCTCCTGACAAAGGGATTTTTGAGGTGTGTCACCTGGCCTGCCCCACCCAGTCTTTTTAAAGAGAAGGAACTCTTTTGCAACGCTAAAGAACTCCTGCATCCCCAGAAGCCATCCTCAATCTCCAGTCCAAGCACCAACTAAAACAGACCACAGGGCATGCACATCAATTCACTTCCAGAATCCTTTATGAATGGACAGTGGCTTGGGGAGGGGACTGCAAAGGGGAATGTAGCTCAGGGGTACAGAGAGCCTCAAGTACAAAGCTGGGTTCCACATACAACCTCAATAAAATAAAACAAAATGAATGGGAAAAGCCCGAGTTCAGTCATCAAAGCACGAAATCAGATAAGGTGCAATAAGTATTTTATTAATAAAATGAAAAGAACCAATACTTCTCTTTAAAACAGAGGTTGGGGAGGGGGGCAGACCTTTAATCTCAGCACTTGGGAGACAGAGGCAGACAGATCTCTGTGAGTTCAAGGCCAGTCTGGTCTATAGGGATAGTTCCTGAATAGCCAAGGGTCAGAGAGACTCAAAAAACCAAAAAATTTAATAAATAAATAAAAAGTAAAAGGGAAGAGGAGGCTGGGCATGGAGATGCATATTTTTAATCCCAGCACTTAGGAGGCAGAGGCAGGTGAATCTCTGTGACTTTAGGGCTAGCCTGGTCTATATAACAAGTTCCAGGCCAGACAGAACTAAATTAAATGAGACACTGTCCCAAAACAATTAAATAAATAAATTAACTAAATAAACTAAAAGCACATGTAGGAGACTCTATTACTGAGCATGCATTTAAAAAATAGCATCCCCAGCCTGACAAGATGGCTATAGTGGGTAAAGTTGCTTGTCACCATGCCCAACAACTTGAGTTCAATCCACAGATCCCACATAGGAGAGAACCAATTCCTAAGTTTTTCTCTGATCTCCATTTGCACAACACACAAACACACACTTACACACACACAATTAATTAATTGATTAAACATCTTAAAATCACATTTCAAATTTCCAGCAGGATGTGGTGGCACACACTTCTAATCTCAGCACTTGGGAGGCTGAAGCAGGCAGATCTCTTGACTTGAGGCCAGCCTGGTCTATATAACAAGTTCCAAGACAGCCAGGGGTCTAAAGAAACCCTGTCTCAAAATAAATAAAAATAAATCACATTTCCATCATGCAGGAACTAAAAGAAATGCTTTAGGAGACTATAAAAAGTATATGAGAGAAATACTGTCAGTGATATTTCAACTCTAGATCTTTAATTGTTGTTGTTTAGGGGTACAGTCAAAGTTGTTGTTTAGGGGTACATTCAAAGTATTGCTTGAGGCTGTTTTGTGTTTGGTTTGCATTCAGCAGGCTTTACAGGTCTGACCACCAGTTGAAATGGTCACAGAATATAAAGTTCTCAACCAATCTAACAACATACACAGAGGGTTCCAGTCATTTGACTCTTCTTAAAACAAGTAATTTTTATACAGGAAGGGCCCTAGAAGAAACACAAAAATAGTTGTTGTCTAATATTTAGCTAATTCAGCACAGTTTCCTTACACTAAAAATTAGAGTATAGAAATGTTTTTATTCCACAGAGCCCTCTCTTTATTTCTTTTCTTTCCTTTTTTTTTTTTTTTTTTTGGTTTTTCGAAACAGGGTTTCTCTGTGTAGCCCCGGCTGTCCTGGAACTCACTCTGTAGACCAGGCTGGCCTTGAACTCAGAAATCCGCCTGCCTCTACCTCCCAAGTGCTGGGATTAAAGGCGTGCACCACCACTGCCTAGCTCTTTATTTCCTTATAGTTCTCTCTCTCTCTCTCTCTCTCTCTCTCTCTCTCTCTCTCTCTCTCT
>NW_021620769.1:821733-861515 GCF_004785775.1 Grammomys surdaster | reverse complement strand
TCTCTCTCTCTCTCTCTCTCTCTCTCTCTCTCTCTCTCTCTCTCTCTCTCTCTCTCTGTTTTTGCCGTTATTATAGGTATTTGCCACTATTATTATAGAAGAGGAAGCCCCAGTTTCTATAGTTCCCTAACTAACCTCTGATGTGGTCAGCCTCAACATCTAGAAAAGCACTGGGGAATGGGGCGGGGTGTCAGTGCTGAGGGTGTGGTCATGGGTAATGCATGTACCTAACATCCACACCCCAATATTCTAGTCAAAAATTAAGGTGGCATGATGATTTTAATTATTTTATAAGCTACTTCTAGCTGGAAATATCCTGCTCCTACTTTTTAAATTTTTATTTATTTGTTTGTTTGTTTGGGAGTTTTTGAGACAGGGTTTCTCTGTGTAGCCCTGGCTGTCCTGGAACTAGCACTATAGACCAGGCTGGCCTCAAACTCACAGAGATCTGCCTGCCTCAGCCTCCTGAGTGCTAGGATTAAAGTTGTGCACCGGCCCCATGAAGAATAACAATTCCGTGTTACTACCATAAGGACTGTTGAAAGCGGAACAGTATTTCTAAGACACAATAGTGTAAGAGTTCAGTAAGCAGAGTCCAAGAGAACAGCCGAGATCACAGACTCCAGCTCGTATCTGCCAGAGCAAGAAACTCCACAGCTCTCAGGGAGGGCAAGGGAAAAGACACCTGGCAAACCCAGCCTTGTGGGGCTACAGGCCACACAAGTCTGCAGGAACTCCATCTCAATACTGAGGAGATCTCGCCTCACAGTAGCCAGTACAGTGGAGCATTGTGGCTCCACCTCAAAGACAGAACTTCACTTCTCCCAGCTCCAGGGACAAGATGCTCCCCCTTCATTTGACAGAACTCAAAATCCCAACTTCCCAAAGGCTCACAGAAAGGTTGTATCTAAAACTAACTGGTAACTATACATACTCTATGCTGCATTTAAATTTTAAAATATGTTAAACTTAAAAGGAAAAAAATTAAATATAGAAAGCTTTCCTATCCGCAATTACTGTTTAAGTAATTCCATCCAAATGATTCCAAAAGTTACTTCTAAATGGAGAGCCTAAGGCTTGGGGAAGAAAAAACACTATTCTGGGAGATCATCCATTCACTTCTGTAAGGTATTAATAAGAAGGTACAATTCCGCCGGGCAGTGGTGGCGCACACCTTTAATCCCAGCACTTGGGAGGCAGAGGCAGGTGGATTTCTGAGTTCGAGGCTAGCCTGGTCTATAGAGTGAGTTCCAGGACAGCCAGGACTACATAGAGAAACCCTGTTTCAAAAAAACAAAAACAAAAACAAACAAACAAAAAAGGTACAATTCCAAATATCCACATGGGCACCTCCTACTTGAAAAAGACTGAGTGTGTGTTCTCTTCTGTCCTTATTTGGGTCCATTGCATGATTGATATATTCGATCTGTCAATAAACTTGGAATCTATCACACGAGGTCAAAAAAACAAATGAACTGAAGAAACTCCAATATCTATGAAAAGCAGGACAAGGTTGTCTGAAGGTGGGGGAGAGGGTATAAAAAGCCAGCGACACGTCCCATGTTCCCTCCACAGGCCACATTACAAAGCTCCTACTATTCAGGGATTGGAGCGGGGGTTTTAACCCATCCACACTTCCCTGCCAAAACATACACTATGCATAGTCTAACACAGTCTGCAACTGTTAGACGGCTGCTGTAGCAACGGCAGCCCGGCAGCACACGGAAGTAGTGTCCCGTAAGGAAAGAGTGCAACGTGTCAGTAGAATTGGAAGTTTTGGACTGTCAGCAACTAAGGCACACTATCGCTCTCCAACACATGAGCCACACAAAAAAATTGAAATTTGGAGCAAGGGTGTCCTTTCCTTTTTTTCCTTTTTCTCCTCCCTACTCCTTTTCTCTCCAACAGTTTTTTTTAAGATGCAAAAGGGAGGAGTCGGAAATAGACTGGATATGAGGTCCACTCCAGGACATATAAAGAACTCCTGGCAACCTATAGTCCCTTGGGATGGGATGCTACACTGAGAACAAGGGGAGTAACTTTCAGTTCCCGTAACCTCACTCCGGCACTGAGCAGAAGTCATTGATTGCCCGCAGAAAAGGCAACCTGCACTCCCATTCCTCTGCCCCATTGCTAACCTCCTCCTGGGCTAGCAAGTGAGAAAAACCTGCTAAAGCCTCTCTCGATGTGCACAGCGGGTTGGGCAGGGTGCTGCGAAGGTCTGCACCGCAGCTGGGGCGGCCGACTCGCCGACTAGTACTGAAGTGGGACCGGGCGGGCTGCAGCCGGCGGAGGTGCGGCACTTACCCCCGTTCACTCCGACGGACGGCTCCAGCTTAGCGGCGCCGATCGCCACCACTATCCCGACCATGAACCATTCTTTCCTCACCCTCTCCAGCAGCCTCATATTTGTTAGGGCGGGTGGGTTTTGTTTATTTGTTTGGCTGGCTTGCTTTCCAAATTGCGATCCCTAAATCCCCGGGGCGTCTCCACACTTTCTTCGGTCCCTCCAGACATGCAGCAGAGCAAGTCAAATTGCCACTCGTAAACTAAAGACCGAGGGGTGGCTCGGGCGGCTCCGAGGCGGGCTGGGAGTAGTAGTATCCAGTGACAGGAAAGCCTCGCTGAGCGCCGCCATCACTACCACGCGCCTCTGAATAGACGCGCACTCAGGCCGAGGACTCGGGTGCAGGGGACGTAGAACAGAGGCACACCAAAAGACCGAGGAGGATGAAAAGGAGACGAGTCACGGGTTGCACTAACAGGACCCGCGGCTGTGCGTACATGGCCCAGCTTGGGGAGGCCCGCGGTGAGAGAGCGAGAGAGAGATGAGGCGCCCCAGACGGCCAGCCTCATCATGAGTATCGCCGCAGTAAAGCTATAGTGACGGCTGCCCGAGCCCTGAGGCATGTCTCGCAGAGAGCATCTCTCGCTCGGCCCTGAGCCCGAGAGACGCGCGGCATGCGCCTGGTCGGTAACGGGCCGCGCCGTGGCGGCGACTGCGCGCGCCAGTGCCGGCGGTCTTTTTGCGCATATACTCGGGGCATTACGGCGACGGCCGACGTCGCGTTGACGTTGCGCGGGGGGAGGGGAAGCGATTCGCGGCCTCTGGTTCTCGGCGGGAGCGGCGGCAGCAGACGCGTGTGGCGACCGGCGCGGGAAAGCGGCTTCCTAGTTGGGGAAGCGTTAGCCCCGTGGGTAGGTTGAAAATCGGTGGCCGAGCAGACGTCCGGGATGGCAGGCCCCCCGCCTTCCCGCAGCGGCGGCGGCGGGAAGGCGGGGAAGGCGGGCTGGGCCTTCCCGCCAGGTCGGTGGCCTGCCCGGGCCTTTCTACCCGACCGCCTTCCCGGCCAAAACCCGCCTCGGGAGTGGGGAGGACGGCCGGGATGGGGCAAATCTTCCCTGGGGGGCGGTGAGAGAGCGACCCAGGCTCCTCCCCACCCGTGTGCCGCGCGTGGGCGGGCGATTCCGGAGGCCGCGTGGTGCGGGCCTTTGCCTGACCCCGAACCACTAAAGCAACAGGACAACTGAGAGGGGGCCAGGAACTCAGAACAAAAGCAGTGAGGGCCAGATCCAGGGTGGAGGGTCTGATGTCCGCCCCCCCTCGGTTTCTTACATTGCATTTTGGCGAATCTATGACATAGTTTCACGAATGGTCTTCCGAGCATCAACCCTTCCTCTTTATTCACCCAAAGAAAGAAAGGAACAAAGTATTGTGGGACATTTTGAAGCAGCCTGGTATCAGCTACTTGAATAGTTTACTATGGAACGTAACGTTCGAAAGAGATTGTACCAGACTTTCATTCTGAATGCATTCAAAGCTTGAAAGAGACTCGGCATGCAATTTGCTCTATTTAACTTTATCTTGCTGACATGACTCGCTATCCAAAAACTAAGCTGCTTTAAGCAGTCGTGCTATCAGTTCTCAGTTGCACAGCCCCCACTGCCCGGTAATTACGCATCAGGCAGCATGAAGAAAAGCTAATCTCAAGATAAAAAGAACGTAATAGGGAGACATTAAACAATTTACCAGGCAAAAGAAGTACATGAAATGTGATAAAGGCTTATTATAAGACAGTCAAAAGGTAAGTGGAGTTTTAGGAAGTAAAATTTATATCATAATTTTTTTACAGTAAATTTTCTCGGTTCAAAAGCAAAAAAAAAAAAAAAAATCTGCCTCAGTCATCGAATACTTTCAAATTAAAAGGTCGTCACAGAGATCGTGCTGGCTTAAGTAAGTCTGCTCTCAAATTCTTTCTAGAGATTTTGACTTTTTTAGAACAGAATTTGAGTTCATAGAATATTTTAACGATAATTCTTTGTGAATTGTATTGTTGAGGACTGTATTAGTTTGCTAGGGCTGCTATAACAAATAACCCCCTCCCCGAGTTAGCTGTACTCAGACAGTAGACATGTTGCAGAATAAGAAACTCCAAAATTGAGATGTTGGGCCATGTGTTCTAAAGGCTCGCTCCAGCTTCTCATGGCTGTTAATCTTCCCTGGCTTCCTTGACTTAAGGTTCTAATGCTCCAGTCTCTGCCTGGCTTGGCATTACATTCCCTTCCATATGTTTCCAGTGGCTGCTCTCTGCATCCATCTTCAGTATTAACCTTTCTCTGTATGTATCTTTAAAAGATACTTGTCCTTGGATATAGAGCCTAACCAGATAGTCCAGAACAATGGGTCAGATTCCTTTAGATTAATGATATGAACATATATCCTTTCTCCAAATTAACTGTTCAGTACTGCCCCCTGTAAAAGGCATGTATTCCTATGACCTCAGGATTTGATTTGTAGAAACCAGATGTTTATGGGTATGATCAGCTGAGGTTCTTCAGAATGTCATATGAAGGTCTGCAGGTGGAGTGTAAGCACCATGTAAGGTAGAAGCAGAAACTGAATTGAGATATCTACAAGCCAAAGTATTCTAATTACTGACAACCACTAGAAGCTAGGAGGGAGACTTGGTACAGATTTTTGTTAAGGCTTCTGGTAGAAACTTAACTTCATACTTAGTGACTACCTGAACTATAAGGAAATCAATGTTTTATAACCCACCTCCCCAGCCCTTTCACAATGCATTGTTAGAGCAGCCTGAGGAAACTAATACAATAATATTCACAGGTGCTCGTGTGCAGTAGTCCTAGTGGCTTTTCTGTTCTGTTCTGAGACCCAGCAGCTGTCACCGGTGAGCTACTTGGAAGGCCCATTTGGCGAGCTTGTAGGAGGAGCTTGAGACCTTCACAGCCCCCTCCAACTCAGCTGGAAGGAAAGATGGTTGAAGCAGACCGCCCAGGAAAGCTCTTCATTGGTGGGCTTAATACAGAGACCAATGAGAAAGCCCTTGAAGCCGTCTTTGGCAAGTATGGACGAATAGTGGAAATACTGTTGATGAAAGACCGTGAGACCAACAAATCAAGAGGATTTGCTTTTGTTACCTTTGAAAGCCCAGCAGATGCTAAAGATGCAGCTAGAGATATGAATGGAAAGTCCTTGGATGGAAAAGCCATCAAGGTGGAGCAGGCTACCAAGCCATCTTTCGAAAGTGGCAGGCGTGGTCCACCTCCACCTCCAAGAAGCAGAGGCCCTCCTAGAGGTCTTCGAGGAGGAAGTGGGGGAGCTAGGGGACCCCCCTCGCGTGGAGGATACATGGATGATGGTGGTTATTCCATGAACTTTAACATGAGTTCTTCCAGGGGACCACTTCCAGTAAAAAGGGGACCACCACCACGAAGCGGGGGTCCCCCTCCTAAAAGATCAACGCCTTCAGGACCAGTTCGAAGCAGCAGTGGAATGGGCGGAAGAACACCAGTGTCCCGTGGAAGAGATAGCTACGGAGGCCCACCACGAAGGGAGCCCCTTCCATCACGCAGAGATGTTTATTTGTCCCCAAGAGATGATGGATATTCTACAAAAGACAGCTATTCAAGCAGAGATTACCCAAGCTCTCGTGACACCAGAGATTATGCACCGCCACCAAGAGATTATACTTACCGTGATTACAGTCATTCCAGTTCCCGTGATGACTATCCATCAAGAGGCTATGGTGACAGAGATGGATATGGTCGAGATCGTGACTATTCAGATCATCCAAGTGGAGGTTCCTACAGAGATTCATACGAGAGTTACGGAAACTCACGCAGTGCCCCTCCAACACGAGGGCCACCACCATCTTACGGAGGAAGCAGTCGCTATGATGATTACAGCAGCTCACGTGATGGCTATGGTGGAAGTCGAGACAGTTACTCAAGCAGCAGAAGTGATCTCTACTCAAGTGGCCGTGATCGAGTTGGCAGACAAGAACGAGGGCTTCCCCCTTCTATGGAAAGGGGGTATCCTCCTCCACGTGATTCCTACAGCAGTTCAAGCCGAGGAGCGCCAAGAGGAGGTGGCCGTGGAGGGAGCCGATCTGATAGAGGGGGAGGCAGAAGCAGATACTAGAAACAAATAAGACTTTGGATCAAGGTCTCCATGCAAAGAAACAAAAGATGGAAAGTCTTCTGTCATAACTACCCAAGGACTACTAAGAGAAAAGTTGTGTTACCTTTTTAAATTTTCTGTTTTAAGTTCCCCTTCATTTTTGTGTTCTTGTGAGGAAAAAGTAAAACATGATTAATTTTGATATTATGAATTGCTTTCAACAAGCAAATGTTAAATGTGTAAGACTTGACTTGTACTAGTGTTGTAATTTTCCAAGTAAAAGTGTCCCTAAAGGCAATTTCCTGTCTTGATATTTTTTTTTCCCCCTCCTAGTAAATGAGGTCAGCAATTTTAAGAGCTTTGAGGAGACATCTAGATAGTATTTGGTCTCTGGAAGATTGACTCAACCTTCCAATACAGGTAAGCTCTTTCTAGTAGTGGTGGTAGTGGTGTGTTACTTTTAGGATCTCAGGATGTCCTCTAACTTAAGTCTCAGTGTAAAAACCTGAGATCAGGCACCTAGAAAAAGCTGCTCATCTAAAACCAAGAAAGGAAATTCATAAAGCTATTTTTTCTTTGCTGACATTTCTTTTGAAATTTCTTCAAGACCCTAACCTTTCCCTCTCCCATTAGTCTTATTTCTTTTTTTTTTTTTTTCTTCAATACAAGGTTTATCTGTGTAGCCTTGGTCGACCTGGAATTCACTCTAGGCCAGGCTGGCCTTGAAGTAGATCCACCTGAACTAGATCCTGAGTGCTGAAATTAAACACATGACACTGCCCATCTTCCTGTCTTAGGTGTTTTATCTTTTTTTAGTAACTTATTTTTTGTGTTTATTTTATGTTTTGCCTGCATGTGTGTTGGATCCCCTGGAACTGGAGTTACAGTTGTGAGCTGACATGTGGGTGCTGGAAATTGGGTGCTCTTAACCACTGAGAGCCACCTCGAGCCTTCCAATGGGTGGGGGGTGGGGGGGGGAGAGGGAGGGAGGGAGAGAGAGAGAGGAGAGAGAGAATGGGCATAACTTGTGTGTAGGTGCTTGTGGAGACCGGAAAAGGGTGGTAGGGTATTATTACTCTGTAGCTCAGACTGGCTTCAGTGATCCCCGACGGCATCTCCCCAGGGCTGAGATTATAGGTGTGTACAGTCACTCCAGGCTGTCGTTTTTCCAGGCTTTTCTACATCCAGCCTATCTACAGTCAAGCGAAAGTGAACAGCCAGAAGAAGGACATGAGTTGTTCACTCAGGAAATATTCCTTTGGTTCCTCATAACAAAATACCTCTAGTTGAGACTGGACATGTGGCCCAGCTGGTAGAATGCTTGTTTGAACCCTGAGTTCAGTCAGCAGTAGCACATCAGAGTGTGTGTGAACTGAGTATGGTGTAACCCTAGCACTTGGAAGGTTGGGGTGGAAGAATCAGAAGTTTAAGGCTAGCTTCAGCTACATGAACTCTGCCTCAAAAAAAGAAAAATCCTGAGATTAAAAACTTAGTTTGTCTCATGGTTCTGAGGTCCAAGAACATAATACTAGTGTCTGGTCATTGCCTCATGCTGCATCTGAAGATGTCCTGTAGGTTAAAGGCTCTTATAGTTCCTTCCCACCAGCTCATTTAAGAATAACAGGGATTTGGACCTTGTTTTCATGCAGTTTTGAGAGGACAAATAAAAACTATCACAAGTATTTGTTTAGTGAAAAAAATTGTGCCTCTGTGGCCTGCTGTGTGTGGGTGCTGAGAATTCAGTAGTAAAGCTGACTCTGGGGAGCTTATCTAATAACTAAATGCAGGCTGGGAAGATGGCTCAATGGATATAAAGTTTGCTGTTGAGGATCAGAGTTCAGGACCACAAAACCTAAGTAAATGGGTGAGAGGTATAGCTGTTTGCATGTGATTGCATTGCTTGGAAGGAGGGCAGGGAGCCATCCCTGGGGCAAACTGGCTAGCTGGACTTGCCAAATGAGAGAGCCCTTGGTACAACAGTGACCCGCCTAGTGGAGCCATCAAGTTGTGGTTTGTGGAAAGAACAAGATAATAAGAGTCATCTTGCCGGGCGGTGGTGGCGCACGCCTTTCATCCCAGCACTCGGGAGGCAGAGGCAGGCGGATTTCTGAGTTCGAGGCCAGCCTGGTCTACAGAGTGAGTTCCAGGACAGCCCGGGCTATACAGAGAAACCCTGTCTCGAAAAACCAAAAAAAAAAAAAAAAAAAAAAAGAGTCATCTTAACAGCAGAAAGCATTCCTGAGACCTGGCGGATGGACAGGTATGTGGGACAACTCACAGGTAAGAAGCTTGACTTATGAAACTCAAAAGAATTATATGACTAAAGTAGCCAGGGATGGGAAGGGCTTGTGGAGAGCTGGGTAGGATGTGGATAGTGTGAAACCTTAAATTATAAAGGGTTTAGGTTTTGTTGACAGATACTGAATTTAAACTAGCACATAGCATGCCCAGTTTTGCTGGATACATGGGAAAGTCACCCAGTCTAGACAGATAACTTCAAGAGACAATGAGTCAGTGGAGCTTGAAGCAGTTGTTAGTGCAAGAATTGCTGGTATATACAGGAACACTCACATAACCTGTCACCACCTGGGGTGGGGGGGCGAGTGGGGGGTTGGGAAACAGCAAAGTGACAAGTCAAACCTCCAGGAATTTAGAGCATGTAACCAGTTGTCCACAGGTGAGTAAAAAGACCTTTAGTCACGTGTGCTGTTTCACCCAAACTAGCAAAGAGACTTCTATAGATTGTAGAAACCATACATATTTATCTAGCTGCTAGAGAATAGCAGGTGCGTACTTTGTAAGCTTTGTTTTTTATCTGTGTACATGTACTAGGGATAAATCTGTGGCTACACATACTAGAAGGCAAACACTGCCACTCACCTTTATTCCAGCCCACTTTTATCTCTACCTTTTTAAATTTTCTCACTAAGCGACTCAGGCAGTCCTTGAGCTTGGAATCCGGCTGTCAGCCTCCTGAGTAACTGGGATTACAACTCTGCCACCAGGCCAGTGTACTTTTTAAACTTTATCTTATTCTAGTTATTTCATTTCTTTGAATATAGTTTTTTTATAATATCTATAATCAATTATTGCCAAAGCCAAATAAGCCTTGAGCCATTATATTTGATACTCTTACATTTAATAAAATAGTAATAGGAATTCTGTCTCATGAGCCTGGGATTAAGTAACATAGTACATGTGCACTTTCTTAAACAGAATAAATAAATGGCCACACATCCATGTATTTAGCAAATATTTGTTGTCTGCTGTGCAATAGACATTAATCTAAATACTGTGTGCCAGGTAAGAGACAAGACATGATTCAGTTTTCCTTGAGTATTCTAAATGAAATAGCAGAAAAATAACAAGCAGTCCTAAGGTCATAGTTTAAAAAAAAATAAGTTATGACTTTTTCAGTCCATCAGTATGGGCTGTTATATGAAGGTAGCATAGACTGGGCAACTTAGACAATAAACATTTACATCTCCTCTTATACTGGAGAAGTATCAGATCAATGTGCCCATAGAACTGTCTTACAGAGGCTTCCACTTTGTGGATTGCAAGTGAGCATCTTGCTATGTTTTCATAGAACAGAATGAAGAAAAGCACACTTTCTAAGACAGTTGCACTTAATGACCTACTCATGTCCAAAACCCATCATCCAAACACCACCACACTAGAGAGCCATGATCTAAAGATGCCAGTTTGGGAAGGGGTTCACAAATGTCTAGTTCATAATACCCCTAGTAACAAACTCCAACTACAGGACAAGCCCACCATGATATATTTGTATAATGAGAAATAGAACACTGTAGAGTTTCTGAAAGCCCCAAAGTAGCAATGGCTTTGTCATGTGTATTGCCTTATTATTGACACTGTAACAAATCACTATAAAATTAGTGCGTCCAGGCTCAAATCAATCTGCCGTCAGGGCTGTGTCATTCTCAAGATTCTTGCAAATAATTGCTGTTACAGATGTCTGCATTCCGAGGTGCTCTGCCTTTCCAATTTCATAGTGAGCCATGACCACTGAGTCTGTATTGGGAGGAATCAGTCTGGCTCTTACTCTTAACAACTTGCTTTCGGTCGGTCTGTTGGCTGGCTGGCTGGCTGGCTGGCTGGCTGGCTGGCTGGCTGCCTTTATTTGTAATTAAGCTCCAGATGGGTGTTTGAGTTAAAATGAAGGCATTGAACACATGTGAAGGGGAGACATTTTGAAGACACAGAAAGAAGGACATGTGGATGGGATGACACAATACAGGCTAAGGAGGACTGAGGATTGATAGCAAGCACCAGTTATAGAACAATACTTAGTGCTAGGTTGGATTCCTGTGATTTACTTAGAGCAAGAGTGACTTGTTTCCAATATTAGGGGAAAAGGTTCATGGAGCTGAGTGCTTGAAATTTTACATGTTTAAAGATGATCAGTAGGGTGCCTTGTGGGGTAGTACACACTTTTAATCAATCTCAGCAGCTAGGAGGCAGAGGCAGTTGTATTTCTGTGAGTTCAAGGCCAGCTTGCTCTACACAGTGAGTCCCTAGGAGTTCAGAGCTACATAGTGAAACCATGTCTCAACAAAAATTAGTTATTTGTTTCAGTTCTATATCATCTCCTCAGTTTGCTTATTTGACAATATTTATTCTACATGTTTAGTGTAGACACATGTAAACTACATATTTCAGGTCGAATATTCCTTAGGGTTCACTATAGACACTACATAAATGTTTCTCACAATGGATGCTGGCAATAGGTTTCTATTTTCAAGGAAATGTAGTTTATTCTAAGTCAAATATGAGTGACCATGGCTGGGAAATACAGATCTCTGTTGCCCTGAAGGACATGCTCCTTCTTGGAAGATGTGAAAAGGGACCCAATCTGACCCATTGAATTCCGTTTTGTTTCTGACTCCAACTTTCTGGGTTCTACTACATTATTCTTCCCTTGAGTTCTAGGGTTCTACGAACAGGCCTGATTGGCACACATATACTATAATTACAGAATAAAGATAACTTGTTCCTTGCATTTGATCACCACACTGATGGGACTCTGGCTACAGCAAATTCAGGAAATGTTACATTACTGCTCTTTAACTTTAGAGTTTTACAGAGGCTGGAGCTCTCCTGAGTTTAGCATGTATCCCAAGGGTTTAACTTGATAGTCATGAGAATACTGGATCAGCTAGCTAAAAAGAATAAAAGTTGGGGCTAGAGAGAGTTCAGGTGGCTAAGAGCACTGACTGTTCTTCTAGAGGTCCTGAGTTCAATTCCCTGCAACCACATAGTGGCTCACAGCCATCTATAATGGGATCTGATGTCCTGTTATGGTGTGTCTGAAGAGAGTGACAGTGTACTCACATACATAAAATAAATAAATACATCTTAAAAAAAGAGAAAAGGATAAAAATTAATGGCTCCTAAAGGGACAGCGGGTATAACCCAAGATAACTTCGATGAGGAAGTCTAGAGGAATCAGATGTTATCTTTGTCGGATTCTTATTAGCCTTAGGCTGGTAGAAGTTGAATATATCACATTTAGTGATAGATTCAAAAGTTAGATCTAAATGCCATGAGCATTTTAACTCTGATGTGACAGTTGATAGCAAATGACTATTAGGAAGGACCAAAGATAGTTCAAGATACTTTATTTGTCATATTCCACCTCTCCAAATCATATAGTCAATCAGCCAGAGTTAGTCTGCAAGATCTTCACTACAGAAAGTGAGTTTCCAGAGAACTTCAGTTCACACCTCCTTTATGATTTTAATTATTTCCCCAGTCCTCTGCTTCTTCCACCAAACTGAGATTTGATTTTAACATAAAGGATTTAAAGGTATACAAACATTCAAAGTATAGCAATACATGTTAATTGAAATTCCAAAGGACACACCAGGCACATAAATCTGATCCTAATTATATACCTGAAAAATTTAAATTTTGGTCTTTATTAATTTTTAGATGTGAAGTCTGTTGGGATTCAGACCTGGGACAAACAGTTGAGGCGCATATTTAGCATACCAGAGTGGACCTGAGCTCCAGGTTCTCTCAGTCCCTGTTTGGTATACCCTGTACTCTACCCTGAACTTTCCAGCCCAGGGGCTGGGCTTCTCCTCTCCCAGAGGCTCTTTCCTATATAATCCAGTCATTTTGGTTTCTCCTCTTCTCTTCTCCTCCCCTCTAGGCATTTTCTCTCTCTCCCTGTGTGTATACTCTCTCTTCCCCTCCCCTCTGCTCTCTGTCTCCCTCCCCATAGCCACTTCCTTGGCTTCCTCCCTTGGGACCAGTGAACGTGCCTGCCTGAAAGCAGCTTCCCAATAAATCTGCCTTTATATACTCTAATCTTGCTTGAATTGGCTCATTTCACCAGCGGAGAAATAATTTATTAAAATCTAACAACTAGTTATTTCCATAGGCCTCAATTTAGCTTCCTGGGCTCTAATTATTTTTCAAGAATACCAATACTCTTCTGTCCTCAACCCACTCCCATACCCTGAGCCAAGAATTAAGGTGTAATAGGTCTGTAATCCTAGCTCCTGAGACAGGGGGATCACAAATTCAAGAACTGCCTAGGCTAGAGAGTGAGCTCGGGGCCTGGCCAAGTTGGTACTAACGTGTGTCAAAATATAAAGTTAAACAGGAGATGTTTCTCTAGGTTCTGGGTTCAAGCCCTAATACTGCTGAGAAGAAAGACAAACTCCTCTAGACAAGTTAACAATGCCACCTGCAATGCAGAGAAATGCAGTATCGATGGTCGTGTTCAGCTTGGTAATCCATACAGTCTGTTTATAACTGGTAGACAGCCTGTGAAAAATATGTTTAACGTGATGATATCTTACATTTTTCTTTTGAGAAATTATGCTGTTTGTATTCTTTTTATTTATTTGAAATAATTTAGATTTAGCAAAAAGTTTCATAAGGACATACATAGCCTCCAAGCTAATCTATATATAAGAACAACATTTTGGATAAGAGAATGCTTTTTATGCAAATGAATATTTTTAATTCCAAAATTTTACAGTGAAGAAAATGCTGACTTCTTTTTCCGAATCAGCAAGAGAGCAAAGATGAAGCTGTAATGTGATGTGGTCATTTACATTAGCAACACTTGCTTAATCCGAAAACACTGTGGTTCTCTAATTTCTAAAATAAATGTCAGGTTGCCTACTTCTCTGCATTGCTGAATGCTTTACAGAGATGAATACTGTTTTCTTCTTTGATATTGCTTCTCTCTGGAGCAACTCACAGACTAATATTAAGCAGTTATGAAAATTCCAACTCAAATACAGGGAACCATGTTTTATATTAGACTAGCAATATAAGCACTCTTCTGCCCTCTGCTCAGGAATTTAGGCACTTAGTTTCTATTGTACTCAAGTTAGGAAGAGTTATGCATGCTGATTCCCTCCATTCAAATGTGATTAGGCCCTCTTCATGTGGGTAGTAACTGGGTTTGTCATTCAGTTAAACCACAGTGGGTAAGCATGTCTCTTTGCAGAGGACGTTCTGCTCTGGTGGTTTGTAGAAGCTCTCCATCTAATAGTTTTTCAGCCTCTTAAGTGGAAATCTGTCTCAGGAAATTAAGGGAGGAAAGGAGAGTAGACAGTAGTGGATGATAAGCTATTGGGAGGTACAGTAAATAACGGAAGGAAATGTAACTGAAAAGAGAGGGATCATTTAGGGCTATTAGGTGACAAACCACTTGGATAGAGAGCTATTATACCTGTAAATACAGAAGAATGATAATGTTGATGTCTCTTCATCACATAATCTGTGTCATTAATAAATGATGAAGGATAGAAAGAAATAGCGCCAACACTACATAACTAGCACAGAGGCACTCGGGAAAACTAGCTAAGCTGAAAATGAAGGCTCAACTTAGCACCGTTATGGAGGGAAGAGAATTCATGATATGCATGGAAATAACATGAACCATATATGTTTTGTTGCTTAAAATAAATAGATAACTTCATATTATCAGGAAAAAACAATGTAGGAGGGACAAATGCTCAGGAAAAGAAAAAGCTGGGTCAGGAAATGTTGAGAACTGTTGAAAGTGGTGATGGGGGAGGTGGGTATATTTAAACAAACAAAACAAAATATTTGCTTTTATTGTAAAGACAAGCTGCCTGCACCACTTAGGGTATAGGGTAGACCAAGGTTATATACAGAATACGTGCCCACTTATTCTTGAAAGAAATACATTCAAATTCTCCATAGGATTTTTATCTTCACCTCAAAAATTCTCCAGAGCTACTCTGTCTGGTTGTCCCTGAGATGTTTAACAAGGTTGTAAGTCCAAGTTAAGAAATGAATAAAGGTCTAAGTGGCATGTTTTCCATAGGCCCCCAGCTCACTCTCTAGCCTAGGCAGTTCTTGAGTTTGTGATCCTCCTGTCTCAGTAGCTAGGATTACAGGCCTGTTACACCTTAATTCTTGGCTCAGGGTATGGGAGTGGGTTGAGGACGGAAGAGTATTGGTATTCTTGAAAAATAATTGGAGCCCAGGAAGCCTGTGTCTCTGTGACCTCTGTGAGGACAGCATCTGGTCAGTGAAGCTCTCCAATGCTACACATTTCAAAGAGTAGACTGGGCTGGCTGCTGCAAGAACTGCTGCATTCGGGCAAAGCCAGTGTCTCACCATCCAGCGCTTCAGTGCTAGGATGCTGAATACCAGCTAGGCATATGGCTGCCAAAGAAGATGGTCGTTTCCTTTGTCTAGGTTCCAGCAATGAAATATAACCAGGAAAGTCTAGGAGACATCCACCTCTTTGCTCCATGCTTCTTTCTAAGACAGGAATGCAGACACAAAGGCTGAAGTCCTTGCTGCCATCTTCTTTTCAAGCAACAAAATGGGAACAAGCCGAACAGCCATGTGAGTTTCCGTGTCCAGAAGCAAGCCTAATTTGGCTTTCTATTACTTAGAGACAAGTCTAATCCTATATAAACATGCTATGAATTTCTAAAACGTAGATATTTTATTTTATTTTATTTTATTTTATTTTATTTGTGTGTGTGTGTGTGTGCGTGTGTGTGTGTGTGCACTCGTGCGCTTGTAAAAGATGCTCAAAATGTGAATTGCTAACCCTGGCTAATGCCAGGTTGATTTCTTTCAACTCCCACAATCTTAGCATCTTACAGTGAGTATTGATGATAGATTGGTAACTGGAAGACGAAGGTGGAATTCACTGTGATTGGCCTCTACACATCATATATGTGAATATGTGGAGGAGGAAAAACTCAGAAGTTATTTCTGAAAATAGAAACATACCAGGTGTCATTGGGTCAGGGTTTGTTGATGCTTTTAACATTCTCTGGCTGTCAACTGACCAGAAGGCTCCTGACCCCACAAGATTCTGGATAATGAAACTGAAACTCTTGAACAAAGAGGGAGAAAATAAGTATCACACTTATCTTCAAAAGGAGCATCAATTTCTTTTTCCTCTACTGCAAAGTAAATTACTTATATGGATAAGATAAAAATAAAACAATCTTTTAAGTTAGCAAATTAGAGTCGTCTTTAATTTTTAAGTTTATTATTATAATTTGTGCACACTCATGATGTCTATGTTTGTTTGTTTTGTGTGTGTATGCCATAGTGAATGTGGTGATCAGAAGACAACTTCATGGAGTCATTTCTGTCCTTCTGCCTTTATGTGTGTCCCAGGGATCAAACTCAGGTTGCCAGGGAGGCTTGGCAAGCTCCTTACACATTGAGCAATGTCTTAACTGGAAAAGGAGCCTATAGGTGTTCACTGAAAAGTAAAGGCAATTCGAACTGTTTATATATACAGAATACAATGTAAACATACTTTGATGAAACTGATGTGTATATTCAGATTTAAGACTGGACTAAGAGCCGACAGTGGTGGCACATAACACACATAACAACAGACGAAGATTCTAAGCATCATTAGGTTTTACGTCAAAAGCCTGTATACCACCAAATTGGAAAATCTTAATGAAATGGCCAGTTTTCTAGACAGATACCACTTACCAAAGTTAAATCAAGACCAGGGAAACTATTTAAAGAGCCCTATAAGCCCTAAGAGAGTAAAAGCAGTCAAAAGTCTCCCAACCTTGAGTGGGCAGTGGTGGCACACGCCTTTAATCCCAGCACTTGGGAGGCAGAGGCAGGCGGATTTCTGAGTTCAAGGCCAGCCTGGTCTATAGAGTGAATTCCAGGACAGCCAGGGCTACACAGAGAAACCCTGTCTCAAAAACAAAACAAAAAAAAGACTGGACTAAGAAACACTACTAGAATCATTCTTCTGTAATTGGGAGGCACATTAATAAAATGTCAGTTTTGTGTCCTTGGAGTATATTTCTGGAATTCTTTGTACCATCTACTTACAATATTTCCTCCCTCCTCCTCTCTCTCCCTCTCTCTACTCTTCTCTCATATATTACACCCAGACAGTAGTTTTCCCTCCCTCCATTCCTCACAGTCCCTCCCCACCACCTCCCCTCTCCCCCACTCTTTCTCCATTTCCCTTCAGGAAAAAGCAGGCCTCCCAGGGAAATCAACCAAACATGGCATAACAATTTACAGTAAGACCAGGCACAAACCCTCAGTCAAGGCTGGATGAGGTAACCCAGTAGGATCCCAAAAGCAAGCAAAAATGTCAGAGACACCCTCCACTCCCACTGTTAGAAGTCTCACAAGAACACCAAACTATGTAACCATAATGTATGTGCAAAGGACCTAGTTCAGATTCATACAGGACCACTGATTGTTGCTTCAGTCTGTGAGTCTCTATGAGCACTCCTTAGTTAATTCTGTGGGTTATGTTCTCCCGGTATCCTCCATTCCTCATTCTCCTTCCTCTTCTTCCTTTAGATGGTTCCCAGCGCTCCATCTAAAATGTTTTGCTATGGGTCTCTGAATCTGCTCCATCAGTTGCTGCCTCTCTGATGACTTTTTTTTTAATTGAGAAAAGAGCTTGTCATATAAGCCAGGCTTGCCTCAAAGGCATGGTCTCTATCTCATCCTCTTTCCCTTACTGATTGTTGGACTATGCCACTACAGCTGGCATAATACTTTCATAAAGTATTGCCAACCATTGCATTCCCATAGTCTCTTCTGGAACTATGTTAGAGAGTATGGAGTATAGAGTATGGAGTCTGTCAGAGAGCAGTGAAGCTCTAAGGAGCAAAAGTGGAGAGATAAGCCATGCATGCTCCCAGGTAGTCAGGAAAAGATCAGAGAGCTTAGGGCTTAGTATGTCCTTTGGGTCACAAGTTCTCTGAGTGACAGGGGATCTTTCTTGCATCTCTTTAGCTGAATACCAGCTATACACTATACCAGTTACTTTCAAAAAAAGGCTGATGATGGGTCTAATCCATAAATTGTGGCAAGAAGCAGAGGAAAGGCAAGGGAGTGTGCGTATTAGCCACCATCGTCAATAAATGGCAGCAGTATTTGTAGAGACGTCACCTGTCAATTAAAAAGCCTATGGTCTATGGCTTAGGCAAGAAAGAGATAGAGGTGGGACATTAGGAAGAGAAAGATTGCTGGGAGAGAAGGAGGCAGGGAGAGGAGTCCAAAAAGAGCTGAAGAAACAGACACATGGTACCTGAGCACAGTAACCAGCCACAAGGCAGAATGTAGGGTAAAATAAATGGGTTAAGTTATGATTCTAGTCACAGAAGAGCCTAGCTAGATGGCCACGATATTTATAAGTATATTTTGAGTGGGAACCTTATTTCTGGGAGCATGGGGCTGGGAGGACGAATCTGGGACCAAGTACAACAAATATTGAGCAAGAAACATGAAGCTTGAAAAGTATTATGAACAGTACTTACAAAGGTTTCTGCAATCAATTAGTTTGACATAGCCAAATCCCCCAGACAGCTCTTTAGCATTTACCATCACCCTGTGTTGAAAGCTGGAAAAAAAAAATCTGTTTTAGATCCTCTGCTTTGGTGGGGAAGACTAGGATTTTGTCAAAGAGCAAGATCTTCATCCCCTGTAGATATATCACTGAGTTAACCTGAAGTGTTGGGGATAGCCTACAAATAGTTTGATCTCTTCACAATGTGGGTCCAAGTATTTGAGGTTTGTGTTGTACAAAGCACAGTTAAATACCAACCACCTAACCCAAGAAAGCATCAAGTAAACCTTGAGACCCAATGAAATAGCTAATCCTAGAACTAATTTGGAGTTTGAAATTGTTTCAGAAAGAGTGTGGGTGGCAGAGACAAGGAGGCACTTTGAGAGTGTTCTGCTTTTCTTCTCACTACAACTCGTCTCCCCACCACGTTATAAGGAATGAGTGGCTACTGCTTGGCATAGGAGGGATATTCCACTTGTCGAATTTCTCCAAAGCTAAACTCTGAAAACAGTAAAGAGGGGGATGGGCATGTTTTACATGGCTTGGTTTCATGCTTTATGACTCCCTCTGGTTACTTCAATCTTCTGTCTCTAAGTTCATTTTAATTACCAACAAATGCACCTCTAAAACCAATTTGAAACATCTTCCTTGGAAAGAAACAGTGCAAACCCAGAGCCCTCAAACTTCACACCTTCCATTTAGCTAAATGGCCTAACCATAGTCATGGGTCCATAAACTTAATTCTCAAAAATCATAAGAAAGCTATGATATTGTTGTTACTTTAAATAAATTGCATTACAAAAATAATGCTATTTCCTTAAGAGGTAAATGACCTTTCTAGTTCCTCCTGATACATGCCCTATGTCAGTATTTTCTTATATTATCATATATTTATTTTAATATATTTTATAACATTTAAACATATTCATTATATTAGTATCTATATTAAACTAGGTAGGGGTAGTACATCCAGGCAGAAGGATCAGGAGTTCAAAGCCAGCCTCAGTACATACTTCACAATGTAATGACGAAGATTAAATTAAAGTAAAATACCTAGCCTTAGAGTAAGTGGTCGATAAAATGTCACTCTTCTGACCTTGTATTTTGTCCTTAGCAGGAGAAGGTCAAATAATGTGCTTCTCTCTCTCTCTCTCTCTCTCTCTCTCTCTCTCTCTCTCTCTCTCTCGCTCTCCCTCTCTCTCTCTCTCTCTCTCTCTCTCTCTCTCTCTCTCCCTCTCTCTTTCTTTTTTGAAAGGGTCTCATTATGTAACCTTAGTGTACCTGGAACTTCCTGAATAGGGCAGACTGACCTTGAACTCACAGAGATCCACTGATGCCCAGCAGAGCCTTGAACTTTTTAATGATAAAATAACAAGACATATAATGCCTTTCTTGAATTTCTGCATAGAGCAAATATAAAATATTCCTTCACTTCAAAATAGAAATATAGCCAGTCAGGGTGATACATTACTGTAATCCCAGACCTTGGGAAACAGATCCAGAAAGATAAGGAGTTCAAAGCCAGTCTGAGCTATATAGAAAATTTGAGGCCAGTCTTGTCTGCACAATAAGACCCTGTTTCAAAACAAACACACACAGAGGAATAAAATCATACAGAGATAAAAGCACAACAATGTTAATACACTGTATCAAATTATACAAGGATAAACCCAAAAGAATATCAGAATCCCAGGCCTGGGGAGACAGCCAAGCCAGGAAAGTGTATACAGCACAAGCACAAGGACCTGAGTTACATCTCCAGCACCAGATGACACCTGTGTTTATCCTCTGGCTTCACCTGCGCATGCGCATATGCCCAGTCACCAACAGGATGAGCACAGCACTTGTTTTCTAGACTGAAGGTTTTCTAGAGGGTTACTTTGATCTGTCTTCATGCAAGCTCCAATGAGATGGCTTTAATGTGCCCCAGGAGATAGCAGTCAGCTGCAGAAGTAGATGTGGACCCTGCTGCTGCCATGGGGTACCTCTACTTTTAGCTTTCTCAAGGTAGACCACATGTCCAGATTCTTCTGAGGTCATAAAGAATACAGGGTCAGGACATTACCTTTAGAAGCTTTTAAGCAGCAGGGCAGGGCTGGAGGATGAACTGCATGGCTCTCTCATAACATTTAGCCTTATTTGTGGTAAGGACCCAGCTATGCCATCAGCCTGAGCTACCTGGCAAAGTGCACTTCAATTTCGAGCTGATGCGTTTACTCTCCTGGTCTAAAACTATTGTCAGCAATTTTTATTTTAAATAGAACTTGCAGTTGCTGGCCTTTTAGAATACTTCATATTTACAAAGGTGCATTTCATATGAACATCCTAAAGTGCTGTATGAAGATCATTTCATTTATCCTTATAACACCTTTGGAAGAGAGAGTTGTCCATGATGCTCTCCCCCATGACCAGCATATCCCGTATTGAAACAAAAGTGCACAAAGGCCCAACACAGATAGTCTCTTGATGACTGGGCCAGGACTCATGCTGGGCTGCAGAATGCACTGCTGGGTGGCCTGTGAGGGGTCAGGCTTTCTCACAGGGTTGGGGGAGTGGTTGTCTGTCCAGGGGGAAATACTTACTCAAGGGCAGCAGAGATGAGACAGGGAAGAGAGACTCCAAAACTAGTCTGATGTGATAAGCTTCTTCCTGTCCAGTTCTCTCTTTATCCAGTTCCCTTCTTCCAGTCTCTTCTAGAAGGAAGGAAGTGAAAGGAAGGCCTAGAAGGCATCTGTGCCCAGGAAAGAAAGGTTGGTCCTGCAGGTTTGAAAGACCCACCTGTGCAGGGTGTGGTAGAGCACAACACTTTAACCCTAGCACAGAGATCACAGAGGCATGCAATGGATCTCTGTGAGTTCAAGGTTAACCTGGTCATTCAGAAATATATTCAGTAACTTTGCTTGATTATTGACCTCAGTAGCTAGAGGCAAAAGAGCAAGTGTCAATTCAATTTTCAAAATTCCTGGAAACCTTGGAATTTTGAAAGCACCTTCTTGTCATTGAGCAGGTACAGGAAGTTGTTGGTCGGCTTTCTGATCTTATCAAAGCTCACAAATAAATGACTTGGGGGTAGGGGAGGGAAGAAAGTTTGTCAAGACATTTTGAGACACCTAGAGCTCTTTCAGGTGACCTCAGATCATCTGCTGATGGATTTGGGGAATTGTGATTCTCACACTCCCTTTAAAGTAACCAACATTCAGGAAAACAAAACAAAAAAAAAAAACCCCAAGACCAAAACAACAACAACAAACTAACTTCCTGAAGGTCACATAGCAAGGAAAATAAACTACAGGATCTGGATCCTACCCAGAGCTTTCTAACCTAAGAAGAATATTCACCAAGTGTGCAAACGAAAGCCAAGTCACCACTTGCTTGCATTCTTGTTTTCTGCACTATGTCATTTATTGGTGGGATCTGATAAGATCAAAAAGCTGAAAAACAACTTTCCTTACCTGTGTAAGGGTCCATGATTTGCCCGAATGATGCCCCCAATTCAAATGCAGAGTGTTTTATTCGCAAAAGTCCAGCATGCTGAGGTTTCCTGTTACCAAGATAGACAATCAGGTGAGCTCACAGGCCTGATTTAAAGCACAGTAGGGAATTCTGGCGTTGATGACTTCTATCTTAATCTGTTGGGTCCGTCTCTCTGGACATTCTATGGACATTCTAGGGGTAAAAACTGTTGCTGGGGAAGTCTGGAAATTATTGCTGAGGAAGTCTAGAAGTTGCTGTTGATCCATTGTCCTTACCTCAGCCCAGGTGGCAAGACAACTTCTGATGACAGGACAGTTTCTGACTAGCTGCCTGAAGCTTGGGTTTTTCTCTAGTAACTGACTTGCCCAGTTTTTAGGTGCTTTACTTACAGTGAGTCAGCAGCTCTTGGCCTATTGGACTGTGTGATGCTTTGAACTAGAGTTGCCCCCAGAGGCTCATAAACTTGGATGCTTATTCAGGAGGCAGTGGAACTCTTTGATAGGGTTAGAAGGATGAGGAGGTTACGAGATGTGACCTTGTTGGAAGAGGTGTGTCTCTAGGGTAGGCTTTGAGGTTTTCAAAACCCACACCCCCAGGCCAGTGTCTGCCTCTGCCTCTGCCTCTGCCTCTGCCTCTGCCTCAGGCCTCCCCACCGTGACAATGAACTAAACTTCTGAAACTGTAAACAAGCCTACCATTAAATACTTTCTTTCATAAGAGTTGCTGTGGAAATGGTATCTCCTCACAGCAATAGAACTTAAACAAAATGGTACCATAAAACAGTAGCTTCTCTAGAATCAATCTGGATCTTCAGATTAGCCAGTCTTAGAGGATGTAAGGCTTGGGATTTTGTGCTTGAGGGTATACTCCATATCGGCTGAAGGCACAGTGGGAGTTGTGGCTTCAGGCTGTGATAGCATGAAGCTGCTTGCTCATAGTTGGGGGAATGTGAAAACAGAGAGTGATGTTCCTCAGGCTGATTTTCCCCCTAAACCTCCCTTATTCTATGCTAGTCCACTACCCACTGGGCATCCACAGTCAGGTTGCCCTCCTCTCCCTAGTTAAAGGGGGAACCTGGGAATGCCTTCATAGACACATCCAAAGACATGCTTCACTAATACCTTGTGCTTTTCTTTTTATTTTTTTACCTTAAAAAGAAAGTGTGTGTGTGTGTGCACTCGAACACAAGCATTTGTGCATGTGAATGCCAGAAGCATCTTTTGCAATTGTTTTTCTTCCTCCCTCCCTTCCTTCCTTCCTTCCTTCCTTCCTTCCTTCCTTCCTTCCTTCCTTCCTTCCCCCCTCCTTCCTTCCTTCCTCCCTTCCTTTCCTCCTTTTCTTCCTTCCTTCCTTTTAAATTTTGTTTATTTTTACTTTAAGTATATGGTGTTTTGTCTCTGTGCATGTTTTTACAATGTGCATACAATGTTGCCCGTGATGGTCAGAAAAGGATGTTGGATTCCCTAATACTGGAGTTACAGATGGTTGAGCCCACCACGTTGGTTCCAGGAACTGTTCCTGGCTCCTCTAGAAGAATAACAAGTGCTTTTAACTACAGAGAATTCTCTCTGGCCCTGCATTTATTTTTTTTGAGACAGAATCTCTTACCAAACCTGGAACTTACCAATTGGGGAAGTTCAACCACTTGTTTATCTAGCAAGTCCTACAAATTCTCCTGTCTTGGCATACTCAGCCTGAGCTTACAGTTGTATGCTGCCATACCTGGCTTTTAATATGGAGAGAGTTAACATCCATGGTGGAGGCAGCGGGAACAGCATCGCAGCAGATGTCCAGAACAGAAATCTGAGATCACATCTTTAACCACAAACACAAAGGGAATGGAGGGGGAAGAGGGGAGGGAAGAGTACAAACTGGAAACAGGATGAAGGGATAACTTTCAAAGCAAGGCTGCATCACCTCCCCAAACGGTGCCACTAACTGAGAACCAAGTGTTCAAATATCTGGGTCTCCAGCAGACGCTTTTCATTTAAACCAGCACAGCATCTATATTTAGGCATTATTGATGTTTCTGTGCCAAACACTTTACCAACAAGATCATTTCTCAAGTCCCATTAGACCTTCATTAAACTAATCAGGTTGATAACGACAACCATCACAGAAGGCTCCCACCGAGGCTGAGTGTTTACCAATACTTCAGTAGATGAGAGAAGATCAATGACTGAGCACTGTGCAGGACCAGGTGTGCGGGAACCATCACCAAGACAGCTGTGAGGTCCAAGGAACGCTCTGGGGATGTAACAGAAGAGGAAGCCACCTCAGGACCTGGCCTTCCTTCCACTCCTTAGATCTTCTACAAGAAGACGTCTCTAGCAGCCAGGCATGACTTTCATTGTATGCTACTGTCTTCTCTTTTTTATACTGAATAATACCACATTGCTTAATGTTAGCATTAGTCTGTCTAATTAAATCAACAAAAGAAAATACACACACACACACACACACACGAGTCCTCCAAGTTGAAGTTTGCCTTTTAACTTTTAACAAAAACTTTAAATTTGATGAAGTGATTAAGTGAATTCTTAAATTCTGTTGTTTTTGTATGTGTGTGTATACATATGTGTGTATACATGTGTAAGTCTTGGTGTATGAGTGTGGAGGCCAGTGATTGACCTCAAGTATTTTCCTCAACTGCTTTCCACAGAATGCTTCTTACTCTAATGCCATCTTTAAAACTGATATAGATAACCTAGCCGGGTGGTGGTGGTGCATGCCTTTAATCCCAGCACTTGGGAGACAGAGGAAGGCGGATTTCTGAGTTCAAGGCCAGCCTGGTCTACAGAGTGAGTTCCAGGACAGCCAGGACGACACAAAGAAACCCTGTCTTAAAAAAAAAAAAAAAAAAAAAAAAAAAAAAAAAAAAAACCTGATATAGACTTGAAATTGGGATATTCTTAGAGTCTTGTATTCATTTCATCAAGGTGAAGCATATTTGGAAAATATTACTGAATTCAATTTTTTCTCATTTTAAAAACTCTACTGGGGGCTGGTGAGATGGCTCAGCGGTTAAGAGCACTGACTGCTCTTCTAGAGGTCATGAGTTCAAATCCCAGCAACCACATGGTGGCTCACAACCATCTACAATGAGATCTGGTGCCCTCATATGGGTGTCTAAAGACAGCTACAGTGTACTTACATATAATAAATAAATAAATTTAAAAAAAAAAAAAACTCTACTACTTGTATCAGAGTTATACATCAGATTTATACATCAGAGTTATAATTTCATTTTTTATATACTTACAATTGTATCAAGTAAAAGTTATGTTTAAAATGTTTTAAGTAAGACAGGCAATGGTGACGCACACTATTGGTTCCAGTACTTGGAAGGCAGAGGCAGGAAGATCTCAAGGCCAGTCTAGTCTAGAGAGTAAGTTCCAGAACATCCAGAACCACACAGAGAAACCATGTCTATAAATACCCAAAAAGGCTTAAGATGTTTTAATTAATTTATATATATATACTAGTGTGTGTGTGTGTGGGTGTGTGTGTGTGTGGGTGGGTGGGTGTGGGTGTGAGCGCGCACATGAACATGCACCTTAGTGTGGAGGTAAAGGTCAGAGGAACACTTGCAGGAGTGATTCTCTCTATCCACTTGTGGTGGGATTGAACTCACATCATGAGTTCAGTCTTAACCTGCTGAGCCTGAGCCCAAGTTATATTTTATATATAACTTTACAGTTATGTAAATCCAAATACATGTGACTTTATTTGTTTTTTATAGTCTGGTAGAGTATGTAGGCTAGGCATTACTGTTCTTATTTTAGTGAAAGGAAACTCAAGGTGGCTTGAGGACCTTGGCCACATTTGCTAAGATTAGCAGTGAGTGAAAACCAAATAGATATCCAGGTATGCTGTTGTATTCCTATAATCTAAACACCTGAGGGGTTTAGAAAAGGGTCCCAAGTTCAAGGTCAACCTGGGTTAGACAGCAAAAACCACTACAACAACCTTCCCATTCCTAACAGGAGTATGTCCACAGGTATGGTAGAACATTCCTTTTCTTGTAAGAAGGAATTGTGTAGGATACCGTAAGTTTAATTTGATGAAGCTATGTGTTTGGGTTTTTTTTGAGACAAGGTGTCATAAAGCCCAGGCTGTGTAACAGAAGATGACTTTGAACTTCTGATCTTCCTGCCTCTGCTTCTGAAGTTCGAGGATTACAGTCTCACACAGTGCTAGGGATCTAATGGATGTATGTATTGCATGTGTACCTGATGCCAGAGGAAGTCAGAAGAGGGCATCAGATCCCCTGTAAGTGACATCACTGCCTGATGTGGGCACTCGATCAGAACCAGAGTCCTCTGCAAGAGCAGCAAGTGCTCTTAACTGCCCAGCCAGCTCTCTTGCCCCAGTCATTTGTATTTTAAAATGGAGTGAAATGTGCTTTCAATAACGACATTTCTAAAGTTATGCCAAATGTCCAAGGAGAACCACAGTGAGAAGCCACTTCTAATTCATAGAGTCGAGAATTTTCTATGCTTCACTTAGCAAAGAAAAATGGCTCCATTTTGTCTACATTCTTTCTGATCTTCATCAGACTGCTTTGATATTTGCTTCCAGCAGCTTAAAGCAGCACAAAAATGCACTCAGAACCATTGGGAGGCTTGTGCCTTGATTTGTGTTTTGAGGTTGGAAGAAAAGGTTTAGACCTTTGCATCTCAGCTTGAGGATATTCTCATTTTTTAGAACCTGAAAGAAAAAAAACAAACAAGATTACATATCAAATAAATATAGTATCATTAATGCATTGTACTAATACATGATACCTATAGTCTACATTTTTTTTATTAAAATTTTTTATTCAAGTTACCATATTAAACCATTCAGGTACTATGTCACAGGAAAATGGAGGCTGGTTTCTAGAGAGCACAGTAATCAGCACATATTTCCCCTTAGAGAAGTTTGAGGTTGTCTTGTCAGGTACATCTTGTTACTAGGTTTTACTCTCAGACTGTAGCCCAAGCCCTGAACAGTACCAACTGTATTATTTGGCATCAATCCCCTACTTTCTGTCTTTCTTCAAATTAGACAAAGACAATAATCCACCTACTCTGGCCGTTACCACAAAAAGCCTTTCTAAAGAGGCGCTGAATGTTTTAAAAGCCTGCTGCTGTGATGAGGTGGTCCCTGTTACAAATCACTCTTCATCTCTGTGTCTGATAAAACAATCTTGGGATACAGATGAAGTGTACCCCTTTAAAATAAATCTCCCATCCAGCAGCTCTGTGTACACAGGGGAGTGAGCCCCATGTGAAACACCCAGGAGTAATCACTGCACACAGGCCTGCCCCCAGCAAGCTGTAGACTCATGTCTGGCTGGTAATTTAATGGAACCTCCAGGCATAAACAAAGGTTTATTAAAATAGTAAGTAAAGTAGTCCTAAACACTGGCTCACTTTGAAAATTGCCCTGATCTGCTCTTGCAAGGTAAGGAAGCTTGTACTGGGATGCTGACAGGCGCTGCTAAAGCAGCAGTTGGTGTCACTCATTCAGATCCTTAACATCACCCCAAGCAAGTAACCAACTTATGTTTGTATTCAATTTTTTTTTGTTTTCTTTGGTTTTTTTTTGGGGGGGGGTTGCCTCCTACTTTTATTTCCACTTTCTCTATACACAGTTCCCAACACCCTTCAGGATGATGAAATCCCAGTAAAGGGGTTTTATTTTCATGAGAAAAATAACCAGTGGGCACGCGTTCATGTTAGTTGGCCAATTTCATGACTCTACTTGAAGAAGCAGCTTCAGAAAGTTTGGGTAACGTGGCAAGAGGTTTATGTAGTGTGGCATCCCCTGTGCTGGGATGGACAGGTTAGAAGGAGCAGGTCTTCCTGCTGCAGCAGTGCGTAGCTGCTCACTTTAAACAGTGCTCTTAGGCTCACAGAGGCACAGTACTGTAGACCATTACCTTTGCTTTCCATCACAGTCCCTTCAGCAGTGAGTCACCACTTCACATGGGATCATAGAACTTGGGTTGGGATAATCGGCCAACAGTAAGAGGACTGTGACTGTGTGACAACTGAATGCTAATTCAGAATCAAACGCATAAGGGCTCTGAGCTCTTCCTGGCAGCACGTGCCTGTGGTATCTTTAACAACTTCACTGCAGCCTTTAACATCCAATATGCAGGCTTCACACTGCGCTAACAACACTGCCTGAAAACACCTCACCCAGCTTCGACCCGAGACTATTCCATGTTAGGAATTGCAGTGTTCTTACTGTATGTATAAAATCTTATGTTTCACTATTTTCTGAACATTCATCCTGTGAAAAGCCATGAAAGTTGACTCTGCATACCTACAACACAGCTTGCTTCCATTTCCCTTACCTCTAGTCACTGTCTCTACAGTGCACACACCCTGTCTCTTTAATCCATAAATACCCTTAAGTCCTAATCTTGGTGAGGTAAAACTGAGACTTGTCCTTGTCTCTATGTGATTTGTATTGCAAATGCACTAGTTTTTGCAAAACTCATTGCTTGAATACTAGGCATCAGTCTTGAGTACTAGGCATTGGTCTTGAGAACTAGGCATCAGTCTTGAGTACTAGGCATCGGTCTTGAGTACTAGGCATCGGTCTTGAGTACTAGGCATCGGTCTTGAGTACTAGGCATAGGTCTTGAGTACTTGGCATCGGCCTTGAGTACTTGGCATCGGCCTTGAGTACTTGGCATCGGTCTTAAGTAGGCAAGTTGGGTAATACGGTATAGATGAGAAGCATTCTTAATTTTCAAAGAAAGAATCTGAAGCTGTTGCCAGCATTGCTGTATGTTTCTCTCTTTCTCATACACGTGTATGATGTACAGTGTGCGGTGTATTTGTGTACACATGCTCACGCATGCGTGTGTGGACATGTATATGTGAAGATCAGTAGTTGACATCAGATGCCTCCCTTCTCATCATTTACGTTCCCCATGTTATTTTTGAAGCAGGGTCTGTCACTGAACCTAGAGCTCACAGATTCAGTTAGACTGGCTGTCTGCAGAGCTCCAGAGGTCCCCCTATCTCTGCCCCCCAAGTGCTGAGGTTACAGACATGCAGCCCCACTTTTATATGGGTGGCGGTGATCTGAACTCAGGCCCTCATTCTTATATGGGAAGCCCTTTAGTAACTGAGCTATCTCCTGAGCCCCAGCAGAATTGTGGAATTTCAGCAGATAGATTGTAGAGAATCTATCTTCTCCAGGAAGACTTGGGAATTGTGCTGAGAGGTACCAATAACTCACCAACAGGGGCAGGTACCTTACAGAATCAGCACAGCTGTATCTCTGGTCCCACTCTCCCCTACAAATGACAGCGCAAGTCTTCTTGAAAGCTCTAGCATTCATTGTTGTTGATATTCTCTAACCATCTACCTATCTAGTCAAAAGCTAAGCAAAAGAAGCAATCTATTTATGAGATCCTTTTTTTTTTTTTTTTTGGTTTTTCGAGACAGGGTTTCTCTGTATAGCCCTGGCTGTCCTGGAACTCACTCTGTAGACCAGGCTGGCCTCAAACTCAGAAATCCACCTGCCTCTGCCTCCCAAGTGCTGGGATTAAAGGCGGCACCACCACTGCCCGGCCTTTTAAGATCTTTTTATGTGGGTTGTTCCTTCAGCTGTGAGAGGACTACTTGACTCTCAGATTTTATCTATTGTATGGTTCTCAGCATATAACTGGCTAGCTTCTTAGTAGCTTAAAGGGTTATTTTAGTGATGAACTTTGATATAGATCTTTTTCTTTGCAATAGTTTACAGTCTGTTTTCCCTGGGGACCTAGTTCCCTGCCTTTAACAGGGAAGAGCCGTGGGTGCTGGAGAATCACTTCGAGGCACAGCTGTTGGATTAGTGACATTTTTTGACATAATAGAATCTAAAGACCTCTGAGAGACATCTTTTATGGGTCTTCTAGGCTAATATTTTAATCTAAAATATTTGAGTTAAATGTTCTCTAAAGGCAAATGTTGTTTTTTTCATTTTAAAAAGAATATTCCCTCTGTATATCCAGAAAGCTGTATTGGCGGCCACCATGGTAAGTAGTGCTTGGCTCATATATTTCCCTACACACACACACACACACACACACACACACACACACACACACACAGAGAGAGAGAGAGAGAGAGAGAGACAGACAGACAGACAGACAGACAGACAGACACAGACAGACACAGACAGACAGACACACACACACACACACATAGACACAGAGAGCAAGAGAGAGAGAGAGAAAGACAGAGAGAGACAGAGACAGAGAGAAAGAGAGAGAGAGAGAGAGAGAGAGAGAGACATAGCACACAAGCACAGACACACACACACATACACACACATTTCTATGTCTTTCCTCAAAAAGAAAAAACAATTCCCTAACGTGAGAGTAAAGGTTAATTAGGGGAACTCAGCAGTGCCCTGATTCATAAAACTCATTTTATTAAATTTATGGCCCATATTTTCACCACAGCATATTGCTTTCTGCACTTAAAATCCAGGCACGAGGATATGAAATTATTTTCCCACTCCACCATTGGCTTCAGGGGACAGGGTCCTGATTTCACCAGGGTCTTTGGTCTTCCTGCCCTTTTGTGCCTTATTCAAAATTTTCAGCAAATTTGACCTCTCTGAAGATACAATTTCCTGTTAGCCTTATACTATGCATCTCTGTTTACATGTCAGGGCTCTGTTCAGAGGTAGGAAGTGCAGAATGGAGCTTAGGTGCCAAAGCAATATCAAGCAAAATTTGCTGCCTGCATATTTTACAACCGGGACAATTTCCTTGTTTGAGTCTTAGCATCTAGCACTTATTTTGAGGTCAGGAGTTGCGTTCTGGAATGACTTGCTTATAAAGCACCATCTATGGGCTAGTACTAGTCTGAGCATTATCTGGCTAATTCTGTAAAATGCTTCAGTCTCCAACATTAGATTATGTCACTGAAGGAGGAAGATGAATAAGTAAATAAATAAAACTGAAACAAAAACCAAACAGCATAATTCAGAAGACTTAGTTATCTTGCAGGAGGGTGATCGTCTGCATGGATAGCGAACAGGCGTGCCCTAACTTCTCCCTTTCCGCTGTGTGGGCTCAGCCAGACAGGAAAGGAATTATGTTGATGAAAACCTCCTTTTTGAGAAGTGATGTTCTCATGTGGGGAGTCTCATTATCTAGCCCTGGAACTCACTCTGTAGACCAGGCTGGCCTCAATTTCAGAGGGTCACCTGCTTCTGCCTCCCAAGTGCTGCTATTAAAGGTGTGCACCACCAGGCCTGGCTTCATTTATAACTTTTGAACCATGTTTCAAAGATACGCTCATTAGGTAGCTGTTCATAATGTTTTTCTCAATACCAACATTGTTAAACTAGAGGCCCAGTTGAAATATGGGTATTTGGAACAACCCACATCCAGTAAAATAAGCAAAATAGAATATGCATGACTTTAAACAATTTCAGTGACCAGAGGTGTTAAGAATCCTTTGAGAAAATGCAGTGGTCACCGACAGTTGAAGTGTGTCCACACCGGTCCTGCCCCTTGGCCATGGACAGGTGAACTGAGATCACACCTGTCCTGCCCCTAGGCCACCGACAGGTGAAGTGTGTCCACACAGATCCTCCCCTTGGCTTCCTTGTTGAGCTAGTTCAATGTTCATGAAGGACTCAGTCTTTGGAAGGACAGCAGGGTGTGGCTCATGACTTGTTTGCATAACCAGGAGGTAATTCAGAAGGAAGGTGGCAGGAAACATAGGATGATGGATGGAGTTCTACCTTCATTTCATTCTTAATTGTTGTAGGTGCTTCCAGAAGTTGGAAGGGTCTTGAATTGCTAGGTACATTGTTGGTGAGGAGTATGTGTAGTCAAGTCAATGGAGAGCCAGGTCGCTAAGAATTCTTATTATCTGCTTGCCTCAGTTGTACAGTACACTCCTTGCTATGATGTGTTTGTTGTCTCAACAGAGGCCCTAAAAAGGCAAGTTCGAGTGACCATTAATTGAAATCTCCAGATTTGTGAACCAAAACAGATCTTTCATCTTGGTAAGTTAATTTGTGTCCTATTTTGCACCAGGTCACACAGAGCTGAATAGCAGAAGTTCAGAACCATATGTACAGTGTACAATATGTACAGTGTGTTGTTTAGCTTTAGGGGACTCAGTAGCTTGAAGGAGAGCAGAGCTGTGGCTCCACACTGCTCCTCCCTCCACACTGCTCCTCCCTCCACACTGCTCCTCCCTCCACACTGCTCCTCCCTCCACACTGCTCCCCCACACTGCTCCTCCACACTGCTCCTCCACACTGCTCCTCCACACTGCTCCTCCACACTACTCCTCCACACTGCTCCCCCACACTGCTCCCCCACACTGCTCCTCCACACTGCTCCCCCACACTGCTCCCCCACACTGCTCCTCCACACTGCTCCTCTTCAGCATCCATTACCCACTTGTGTCCGGAGGGCTCATAATTACATTATTTCCTTGAAAATTCAGACACATTAAGAGAAGCAGTGTAAGAGACAGAACCAGGAAAGGAGAGAGGAAATGGAAGGAGCGGAGAAAGACCCTTCTGTCTACTGGGTTGGAAGAATACAGAAGAAGGGAAAAAAGATTTATCTGATGAATATTTATTTGTTCATCTCATACGCCAAGAACAAGTAAAAATGGCTTGATCTTTAAAAAGAGAGGGAAAGATGGAGTCATTCTTCTCAAGACGTTTATATCCTAGTGGGGAGAAATACAAAGCAAGCAGGTGAACACTGTCGAGGAGGTGAGATCCTGAAGCCATGCCCGGGTGTGGACCTGGTCTACTCCCGGCCCCTGTGTGCAGAGTCCCATTACGAGACACTGTCTTTACTATTATTATGTTGTTGTTGGTTGTGGTTTTTTGAGACAGGGTTTCTCTGTGTAGCCCTGGCTGTCCTGGAAGTCACTCTGTAGACCAGGCTGGCCTCAAACTCAGAAATCCACCTGCCTCTGCCTCCCAAGTGCTGGGATTAAAGGCGTGCACCACCACTGCCCAGTGTTGTCTTTTTTATTATTAAGTAAGTCTGTTACATTTGTTCTTTGGCAGCTTCACACATGTAAATGATGTGTTCTGGTTGTTTTCTGCCATCTTTCTTATCTTCCCTCTACCCTTGTTAATCCTTCCCCCAAATCTTTTCCCTACATTCTTTCTTTAGATTGTTTGCTTTGTTTTGTTATGCATCCATGGGACTGTCTCTATGACCATAAGTTTGGAACTATTCATGGGTGCCTGTTGGGCTCACAACTATGGACAATGGTAACCCCATCCCTAATCTATCAGTGGCAGGGAAGGGTAGAAACAGAGAAGCCTCTCCTGATCCATGACTGTTGACAGGGCCAGTCTTGTAAAAGCCCACTGTGGGTGACGTAGTGGCTGTGAAGCCATGACTGTAATGTCTATGCCATCCCAGAAGATGGTGTCTTTATAAAGTCATGACTGTAATGGCTGTGTCATCCCAGGAGATAGTGTCTTCCAGCCCTTTCCCCTTTGTCAGACTCTTAGCATTCTTTCCAACTCCTTTTCCTCGGTGATGTTCTCTGAGTTTAAGAAAGAGCTGATGAGACTGCCTTTTTTTTTTTTTAACTTATTGATTCATTGTGAATTTCACATCATGCACCCCAACCTCACTCACTCCATTGTCTCACCATATCTACCCTTCACTGCTGTAACCCCCAACCTCCCAAAGAAAAAAATTTCTCCATGGCCACTGCAGTGTGTCACAGTGTGTCAGTGTTTCACACAGTATATACTTTTGCACAAATAGCTTCACTTGCAAATGTTCCTTGCAATGAGTCATCGGTCTGGTTTGAGGCCTCTGGCTTCTGCTTCATTATCAATACTGGATCCTCACTGGGACTCCTCTTAGTTATCCTGGTGTTGCCCTGTGTCATGGAGATCCTGCAGCTTTGGTTCTGCAAGACCAGCCCCTGCACATGCTCTAGCAGTTCTTATATGGGGTAGATGCTGGGGTGGACCAGCTCAAAGCCTGGATCTGGGCCTGAGTGGTAACTGAGTTGTCAGCCAGCTAGCTCTCCTGCACCTAGACATCCAAGACCAGGAGACCTTGTCTTTCAAAAAGGAAAGATAAAGAATCTGCTAGCCAGTGGTGTCACACACCTTTAGTCCTAGGACTGGGAGGCAAAGGGACAGTCCGGGCACACAGAGAAACCCTGTTTCAAAACACAGAACGAAACAAAAAAAAACAAGCAAACAGAAATGCTCCTCCCACAGCCCCCCAAAATAAAAATAAAGAAAAAGAAAAAGAAAGGTCTCTAAGAAGCAGGGGATGTAAAGGATCCCAGTGGCGTTGGTGGGTTTTGTTGACAGGGCACAGCTTTAAACAATGTGAAGGAATAAGCTGGCTCATTTTATGTCAACTTGATACAAGCTGGAACCATCGAAGAGGAGGGAGCCTTGATGGAGAGAATGTCTCCATGTGAGTGGGCTATAGAAAAGGCCTGTAGGGGAAGTTTTAATTAGTGATTGATGGGCCTAGTCCATTGTGGGTGGTTCTATCTTATTTAAGCCCTTTTTGTTCCAATTTGCTTTTGGTCATGGTGTTTTATCGCAGCAACAGTAACCCTAATTAAGACACCATCCCAGGATGAAGTGAGTTGGAAGGCCCTGGAGACAGAGCATAGTTGGTGAGTTGGAGCAGAAAGGAGCCCAGGCAAAGAAAGAAAGGAAGAGAGGTGAAATGAAACTGTGTGGTAGTAGCCAGATAATGCTGGGACTTTGGAGTGACTCTGAGAGCCAGGTGGGCGGATCGTTGAACCCATGGAGATAGGCTCTTATGTTGAGATACTTCAGGAGCCAGAGGGGAGTTACGATGTTTTGGGGAGCTCCAGCCAAGAAACACTGTTGGCTTGAAGAGGGTAAGAACGGTGGGCTGCTGAGAAGCGGTCTATACATTTTTTGAAGTGAGAATAAGCAAGATCCCTAGATGTGGTTATCAGGAAAGAAGGATCAGAGGGTGAAATACTCTACTTTCATGCATGCTTAGTAGTGTCAAATTATAAATGAAGTGAGCGCCTTTAATCCCAGCACTCGCTGGGGAGGCAGAGGCAGGGGCAGGCATAGCTCTGTGAGTTCCAGGACAGCCAGGGCTACACATAGTAACCCTGTCTTCAAAACAACAACAGCAGGCAGCAACAACAGCAGCAGCAGTAATTTTTAAAAATTGGGCAAGAAACACACATGAAGGGCAGGATCCTAAGTTGTCTGGGGTATTACACACATGAGACACTCATCATTACTTTGTATGATGCTAAAGCAGGAGGTTGATTGTATGTGTTTAGAGTCCTAAAGAGAGGTGTGTGGAATATAGGTCAACACTTGGAGGCTATGCCGGTAGGAGTCATTTAAAGTGAAATAATAGAATCAGATCATCCAAAGAATGGGTGGGCATAAGGAGAGGTCTGAGCACTGAGCACTTTGAAGCACTTGAGTGTGGACACCTGCTGTGTAGGAGGAGCTAGCAAGGGCAAGGCAGGAGGAACTAGGGAGGCCAGAGAGGCAAGCAGAGGGAGCATTTTAGAAAGGCGAAAGTGACGTGTCAAGACGCGTGCTGCTCATACTGAAGGAGACGGATGTCACCATTAGTGTCCATAAGAAACACAAGCTTTTCTGGAACTGGTTCCAGAACTCCCAGGGCAGAGGTGCGGAGAGCAAGTGTGGCCTGCAGCTGTGAAGGGTTTTGTTATAAAAGCAGAGAAATCATATAGTGCTTAGAAAAGTATATGCAAATTGATGTGATTTAAATTACTGTAAACTCAATTCTCCTGAAAACTACATGAAAATCAACTCTTTTCCTTCTTTAACTGTTTATATATATATTTTTTTAAAAAACTGTTTATATTTACCTTGGATTATCACACTGAAGATAGTTACATGTGAAGAATCCAGACTCTGCTGATGGATGCACAGTTCACTAGATATGACCTTTGAGGAAGAATTTGTTTCTTTTTTTTTTTCTTTTATTTAAGTTTAATTGTATTTCCAGCTTCTTCTTTTTTTTTTTTTTTTTGCCAAGGGTGAAAGGAATAATGGAAGACTTGCAACTGATGTGAAGTTGATGTTCTTTGGGGTGCTTGTATTCTCCATCAAAGACTATATTAATTGAAACATTGTTGCTGAAACTATTGTTCAGTCAGGTGTAAATTTTCTGATTTCAAAGAATGAGCTAAACTCTGAATTGGCTTCTGGAATCACTACTAGTAGGCACCCTTACCTTTGAACCCTTCCATCATACAAGAAGCATATGGAAGCAATCTGTTTTCCATGTGGAAAATAATTCTGTTTTTATATCTTGGATTGACTTCCATATTTCATTCATCTCTTTGTTTTTGTTCTCTTTGCCTATATTCATATGCTCTTTGAGTTGTTTGAACATAGTTATAATCATTTTTTAATTCTTTGTCTGAGAGTTCTTCCAGGTCATTCTTTTTTTTTTTTTCTTCAGGTTTTCGAGACAGGGTTTTTCTGTGTAGTCCTGGCTGTCCTGGAACTCACTCTGTAGACCAGGCTGGCCTCGAACTCAGAAATCCGCCTGCCTCTGCCTCCCAAGTGCTGGGATTAAAGGCATGGGCCACCACCACATTCCAGGTCATTCTTGCTGGGGTTCATTACCATAGAAAATGTGAATCAGGGAGAGAAGGTGTATGTCTTTGTTTTTCTTGTTATTTTTGTAAATGAGTTGGGATTTTTTCATCAGAATTAGTTTGTTTCTTGTATTTTTCTTTTTGAGCAAATGACTTTTTTTATTTCAGTGTAGATATCTATAATGTCCAAGAGATAATTAAGTTGAAAGAGGGTTATGATGTTGTTTTCTTTTGTAGACCTGGCAACAAGAGCTGCAGGTTCCATCCCTAGCCTTGAGAGCTCATGGTTGTCTGTGTGAACAGCCAGCATATCCGGTCAGCACACTAGTCCTCCCCTCTGTAGTCTATGCTGTGACTCTGCATCTAATTGCTCTGCTGTATGTAATCTGTGATTGTGGGGCTGAGGACCATGAGAGGAAGCCTGATAAGGTCGAGCTAAAAGCTTGAAGCCCTGGAGACCCTGATTGGACTGCTTCCAGCACCAGGCCCCTGTCACTGGCTGCAGCCCTCCATAGATTTGTGGCCATCAGTCACATAAGAGCAAAGACCTGAGCTCTTCCATATGTAGACGAGGCATCCCTGACATCTCAGACCAAGACATTAGGAAAAGAGAGTGACCACAGTCAAATAGGCTCAAACCAGAGTTCTCAATGCTAATGAGGTACCTGGAGGCCTGGAGGGCACTGCCAAAGCTTTCTTTCCCAGACATTTCTCCACGCAAAGAGTATTTAATCTCAGGCCCACCCTGAGAAGTGGGGTATGGTTTTTTTTTTTTTTTTTTTTTTGGTTTTTTGAGACAGGGTTTCTCTGTGTAACCCGGGCTGTCCTGGAACTCACTCTGTAGACCAGGCTGGCCTCGAACTCAGAAATCCGCCTGCCTCTGCCTCCCAAGTGCTGGGATTAAAGGCGTGCGCCACCACCGCCCGGCCGTGGGGTATGGTTTTATGCATCTACTTTCTACCTTGACAATAAACTGTTTGGAACCATGAAAAAAAAAAAAAGAAAGAAAAGTATATGCAGCAGAGAAGACGTGAGTATATGAGCAGAGAAGACAAACGTGAGTGATGGGGAGTGGGGGTTGCATGGGAACTGTCATATCCTGGAAGTTCCCCTCAAAGGAGCAGAGTTTAGTGTGGGGAAGGAAAGACAAACTGCACACGCACTTGGGGAGGCTGTGAGGGTGATCCATCTGAGTACCTCTGACTTCTTAGTGAGATCAAGAGTTAGGTCATTGTAGTGAGAGTAAAAAGAACTAGAGTAAAGACAGACAAAAGTCAGAAGAATAAAGAAGGAAAGGAAAGAAGGGAGGGAGGGAGGGAGGGAGGGAAGGAGGGAGGGAGGGAGGGAGGGAAGGAGGGAGGGAGGAAGGAAGGAAGGAAGGAAGGAAGGAAGGAAGGAGGGGAGAGAGGGAGAAAACCATTCTGGGGAGGAAAGGAGAATGTATCCAGCATAGCAAAACTCCCTTTTCACGGTCAGACCCTACTTGTCAGTAAACAAAGGGTAAATTTTCTTTCAGCAAATTTCAACAATTCAGGTCCAGGTGGGGAGGGGTAGAAGTTTGAATTTAACTAAAAACAAACAAATTTCAGGGTTGGGAGAGGAAGAACTGAATTGGGATCTGCTATCACCGTATTGCTATCTGTGATTGAACTGGAGAGATTGAATTACAGAGTTAAGCAAGGATACAAGTGGAGGATAGATTGATTGGTGAGTGTTTCTCCCGTGGTGATCAGAGTGAGCTGGAGTGTTGGGGTCAAGGATGGGAGTGTATGTACTGAAAATTGTCATTATAAGGAAGGCGCTACAACGAATAATGACGAGACCCAGCTTATGACTGGAGAGCAGGTTGGGACACAACAAACAAGATCACAACAGGAGAGGACATCAGGAGCCTTCGGTGAGATTCTTGCAAGGATCTCCCCAGTGGTATTGAAATAGCCAGTAATTAGATCATCACTGGAGAGGCTGACTGTAGGTTGGGCTTGTGGATATTTGAAGAATGAGAAGAAGCGACTGTGATGTCAGTACAGTTGATACGGGAAAGAGCGCAGTGGTGCGTGCAAGAGGATCTCAGCTCACAAGCTTAGGGAACAAGAAGGGAGGTGGTGACTGGCAGTGAACACTCATGGCTGCAAGACTGAGACTCATTCAGAGAGGTATGGTGCTGTAAAGAAGACATGGAGGATACACAGACCTCTGATGATAGCATTCCTGTGGACACAGTGAGGCATCGACATGGTAGGGAAACGTATGAGGGTGAATCAGGCAAAAGGAGACAGAGCTGTGGGGATGTGCCCTACAACAAGGAGTGGTAACTATGGCTTCTCTTGGTGTCAGGTATCTTTTTTTTTTTTTTTTTTAGTTTTTTTCGAGACAGGGTTTCTCTGTGTAGCCCTGGCTGTCCTGGAACTCACTCTGTAGACCAAGCTGGCCTCAAACTCAGAAATCTGCCTGCCTCTGCCTCCCAAGTGCTGGGATTAAAGGCGTGCACCACCACCACCCAGCTGACAGGTATCTTTTCATTGAGGATAAATTTCCAAGACAGATTACTGGATTTTGAGGATAGTGAGAGAACAGCTTGCACACTGGTTAAAGCAATTTTAGAAGCTTAAAAGAACATGGCCAGTAGGTGGCGGCGTTGACCCAAGATAGTTTGGTTGCTTGTTGTTCAAAAGTAGACAGAGGAGGTGGCAGATTTAAGTGGTCTTGCTTTCTGAGTAAATCTTCTACTCTTAAAAAAGATTTATTTAGGGCTGGAAAGATGGCTCAGTAGTTAAGAGCACTGACTGCTCTTCCAGAGGTCCTGAGTTCAATCCCGAGCAACTACATGGTGGCTCACAACGATCTGTAATGGGATCTAAAGCTCTCTTCTGGTGTGTCTGAAGAGAGCAACACTGTATTCAGATACATTAAAGAAATAAAATTTTAAAAAGATTTCTTTATTTTTGTTTTATGTGTACGTGTGAGCGACTGACTGTATGTCTGTATACGTATCGTGTGTGCCTGGAGCCCATGGAGACCAGAAGAGGGCATTGTATCCCCTGAACCTGGGGTTATAGGCAGCTATCAGAGAATCAAGCCTAGGTCCTTTACAAGAGCAGCAAGTGCTTTTAACTATTGATCTATCTCTCCAGCACCCCGCCCCCCACACACCTCTTAATAAACCTTTCTTAGGATACCAACTACACATTTTCAGAAATTCTGTGGTATTTTAAAATATTTGAGCAAGAGATAATTATGAAGATATACAAAATTCAAGAAACAGGGCTTTTACTTTGTATTTTGAAAAATGGAAAGCCGGGCAGTGGTGGCGCACGCCTTTAATCCCAGCACTCAGGAGGCAGACGCAGGCGGATTTCTGAGTTCGAGGCCAGCCTGGTCTACAGAGTGAGTTCCAGGACAGCCAGGCTACACAGAGAAACCCTGTCTCGAGAAACCAAAAAAAAAAAAAAAAAAAAAA
>NW_021620769.1:783992-821333 GCF_004785775.1 Grammomys surdaster | reverse complement strand
CAGGCGGATTTCTGAGTTCGAGGCCAGCCTGGTCTACAGAGTGAGTTCCAGGACAGCCAGGCTACACAGAGAAACCCTGTCTCGAGAAACCAAAGAATCCAAAAAAAAAAATAGAAAGAAAGAAAAAAAGAAAGAAAGAAGGGAAAGAAAGAAAGAAAGAAAGAAGAAAGAAAGAAAGAAAGAAAGAAAGAAAGAAAGAAAGAAAGAAAGAAAGAAAAATGGAGGGCCTGGAGAGCTGGCTCAGTGGTTAAGAGCACTGACTGCTCTTCCAAAGATCCTGAGTTCAATTCCCAGCAACCACATGGTGGCTCACAACCATCAGTAATCGGATCTGATGCCCTCTTCTGGTGTGTCTGAAGAGAGCAAACAGTGTACTCACATACATTAAATAAATAAATCTTTAAAAAGAAAGAAAGAGCCGGGCGGTGGTGGCGCACGCCTTTAATCCCAGCACTTGAGGGGCAGAGGCAGGCAGATTTCTGAGTTCGAGGCCAGCCTGGTCTACAGAGTGAGTTCCAGGACAGCCAGGGCTACACAGAGAAACCCTGTCTTGAAATACCAAAAAAAAAAAAAAAAAAAAAAAGAAAAGAAAAAGAAGAAGGAAGGAAGGAAGGAAGAAAAGACAAGAAAAGAAAGAAAAATGGAGAGGAAAACCCTGAGGATCTGCAGGCTGCTTGGGGCAATCCAGAGGCTCAGGTGGTGAAATTGATTTTATTTGGTTCCTGAAACCACCCTGTGTACAATAGACGGAGACATTAGAAGTTACCAACCAGTGCTGGAGAGATGGTCCAGTGGTTAAGAACATTGACTACTCTTCCAGAGGTCCTGAGTTCAATTCCCAGCAACTGCATGGTAGTTCACAACCATCTGTAATGTGCTCTGATGCTCTCTTCTGGTGTGTCTGAAGACAGCGACAGTGTACTCATATAAATAAAGTAAATGAAAGAGGAAGAAGAGGAAGCAGAAGAGGAAACTAGTCACCGACCAGAGGCTGCCAGAGGCTGGGGAGATGACTCAGCAGTGAAGTCACTGGCTGCTTCTGTAGAAGGCCTGTGTTGATTTCCAGCACCTACATGGTAGCTGACAACCACTCATAACTCCAGGTCCAGGAGATCCAGTACCACCTTCTGATCCCTATGGCACTAGTTATACACGCACACACACACACACACACACACACACACACAGACACACACAGACACACACACAAGCAAACAATCATTCACAAATAATAAAAAGAAATAGATCTTTTTAAATTTTATTTTTATTTTAGTTTTCCCCCAACATTATATTTTTATTAATTATTTGTGAATTTTATTCTATACACCCGATCATGCTTGCTCCCCAGTCCTCCCAGGCTCACTCTTCCCCCTTGAATCCTCCCAAATAAAAACAAAGACCGGAAACCCCACCAAATCCAACTGGTGTTACCCATGTACTCATTGGAGCATAAGCAAGTTCCCAGTGGCCAGCCCCTTAAAGATAACTGAGGTCCCCACAACCAGAATTGATTGGCTGTGAACACATTTTTTAAGGGACTCTCTTTAATAGCTTCCTGTCTGGACTGTTTCTTTTGGGGGGGGGGAGTTGTCACAGAAGCCTTCAATGTCTCTCATTTTCAGTTATGAGTGGGTAGTCATCAATACCACTGCAAACGAAGCGTCCTTGCTCATAGCAGCTGGGTCATGGGCATCAGCACCCTTTCCAGTGACAGCAGGCAGGGATCATGAACATCAGCCTAGTCCTCTGGGATCAAGGGTCATGAGCATGACCAAGATAGATCTTTTTTTAAGTCACTGACTATATTCTCATTATCTGAAAGCACATGCTGTTAACACACTTCATTCTATTTGCTATAACAAACATGGAAATAAAAACAAGCATGTCCTTTTCTCTGCTGTTTGACTTGAGATGTGGAAGGCTGAGTGAGCATCAATGGTGGGAGTCACAAGGACTTCCTTTCCAGTAGACTCCTCTGGAGGAGGCTGAGAGCACTGGGAGTCCATGAGCTCTAGTTGTCCGTCATCTGAATATGAAGGACAGGAGCAGGTAGAAAACCGCAGATACCTTTGAATGGCTCGAACATTTCAAGTCACATGTTTCTACGTAGAGCTAGCTAACTGGTGAGTCTCCCTTCCCCTCCAAGCAGGAGCAGCCCTTGCCCATTGATGGCTTAAGCATCACCCACAAGATCCCAAAGGGCTTGTTAGAATTTTTATGGTCTCTAGCCATGAATAAGAATGATTTCAGATACGGTCTTTCTCTTACACTCTGTACTTCATGGGATTAATTGAACTGGATAACCAGGGTTGTTAAGTGGTTGCTAGTAACAAGTAGAATTCTTAATTTCTTAAGAAACCATATTAAATACATTCAATTCTGATGTGCTGGTTTTATTTAAATGGTTGAAACATTTTTTTTAAATATTAACATATATGCCTTGATTAAATATCCTGGTGGCCGGGGAATCTCCTGGCAATGAAGTTAACATATGAAGAAAGCTCCCTGCAGCGTCCACATACAGTAGATATGCTCAGTCTCTATGTGAACACTAGAGATGATCCAGACCTGGGAACACAAGCATTCAGCTATTTGGAGGATGAAGTGGGAAGACAGTGAATTCTGGGGATTGTCTGGCAGTCAGGGCTAGTTCAAGGTCAGTTTGTGGAATTTTGTAAGATCCTGTCTCGAAGGAAAGAACACTGTGTCAGAGTATTACAAGATGAACAAAGCCAAAGAGGTATGATTGGCAGCCTGTCCTTGGGGATTCCTAATGTTGTGAATTTGATGTTATGTCACTTGCTGAATTCTTAGGCAGATGATCAAAAAAGAGGCTTTACGTGTGTTAAGTAAGGAAATCAGGATCGTGCCCTAAACCAGCAGGGCATGTGTTTCACAGGGCAGTTATTTTATGTGGCCTTGAAGCTCTTGCCAATTTGGTGGCACTGAGGCCTGACTTGCGAAGCTTTTCACCATGTCGGTCAGTTAAGGATAGACAGTAGGAAGTCCACAGGACCTTCCACCTGCATGGGCGAAGTAGCTCCCTCCATTTAAGAGGATGAGGTAACAAGTGTGTTTCCTGGTGTTCACTCATCTATTGCTCTTGAAAGCACACTACCACAGGACTGGAGGACAGGGCACAGGATTCTTCCTGAGTAGCCAGGCTGACCAAACGCCTGACAGAAGCAAACTTTGAAGAACAATGCTTAAGAATCTCACTTTTGTGGTTGGATCGGAAAGACAAATAATTTCTGAGCTAAGTTTGCAACCTTTCATGGGAGATGGGATGCTCACCTCAAATAGATATCCCTATGGCTCGTTAAGATGGAGGACACACTCGGTTGGCCTGCCAGTGTCTCCTAGTCCATGAGATGGCTCCCACTGCTGACTCACCTCTCCACAGGGCACCACTGCTGCCAGGGCCACCTACTGCTTTCCTTAATGTAGCTTCTGCAGAGGAAAGATTAGCCAGAAACCGAGGCCTTTAGGGCCAGGAACACTTTCTTTTCAGGGACAGTGACAATCAGGAGGTGGGGGAAGGGAAAGACTTTGAGGCAGAAGGAGAACAAGGGAGGATTCCACTCCATTTCTCCAAACCAGAAAGGGCTTCAAGCTTCCTTTCCCCCATGAGTCAGAAAAGATAAAATGATACAAAATCCAGCTCTTTCCTATGCCTCCAGGCATGACTGCAGCAGAAACCATCGGGGGATGCAAATGAATCCCCTCTGACTAAATTCGGAGAAGAGCAGTGTCCAGGCCACATGTAAAACCACCCAGTCACGAACGGGCTTTTCCTCTGAACACTGTGGGCAGAATCTATTCCAGCAGAAGAAAGCTTGACTTACAAGGTAATTAAAAATGAAACAATATTAAAAAAAATTCTCAAGGTAACAATAAGCTGAGATTGAAATTGGTTTCAGTTAAGTTGATAGTTTGTGAAAAGCAGTGTAAGTTGTGCGCATAGGTTGTGCACTTCTGACCTCACGCTGGGCAACCTGGAATGAACAATTTTCAGGCATGTGTCATCTGCCTACATGAAAATCATAGGACTGAAACATTTGTTTACATATGAGACCCTATGATTGCTTAAGACATTACTGGGCAGGACCAGGGAGATGGATCAATGGGGATGAATCAGTGGGTATCAGTGGGCAAACATGAGAACTTGGGTACAGACCCCTAGCATCATGGAAGAAGCTGAGTATAGCACTCCTGAAATGTCAGCACCGGACTGGAAGAGGAGACAGGAACAGCACTGGGGATTGCTGGCTACCAGCCAGTCAAATAACCAACAAGCTCTAGGTTCCTTGAGAGAACTTGTCTCAAGGGGAGCTCTGAGAATGTAAGAGAGGGATCACAACATCTTCTGTGAGCTCTGCAAACACGAGAGCACACTGACAGTGGTGTGGCAAAACTACCTTATTTTCTGCTAGAAATGATAAGAACAAAAGTATCATGTCAGAATTCTGGATTCATTCCTGGAAAGAGAAAAAGCAGAGATTCACATATTTGTTTATCTGTAGTCACAAAATAACATCAAGCAAAGTGCCGGTCAACTAATGAACAACAAGATGTAGTGTTTACATGTAATGTATACTACTCAGTCTTAAAAAGCAATGACGTCCTGACCTGTTACGACATAGGTAAGCCTTGACAACTCTGTGTAAGTGAAGTATGCTGGCCACACAGCCCACGCACAGTATGACTGCACTCCTATGCAGTACATAAAGTTGTCAAATTCTGAAACAAAAAATAGAATGATGGTTACTGAGGAACAGAGGAGCACTGAATGCAGATTTAGTGTCTAAGAGTAGTGAGTATAGAATTTCAGGTCAGATGACAAAATGCTTCTAAGTGTGGTTTCTGGTGGCAATTGGACAACAATGTAAATGTCCTGGGTACCACTGAACTCAGTACCACCAAGCTTAGTACCACATACAAATAACTGAGAACAGAAAGTTTTGTTACATAAATTTTACTATTAAAAAAATGAAAGAGCTGGGCAGTGGTGGAACACGCCTTTAATCCCAGCACTTGGGAGGCAGAGGCAGGCAGATTTCTGAGTTTGAGGCCAGCCTGGTCTACAGAGTGAGTTCCAGGACAGCCAGGGCTACACAGAGAAACCCTGTCTCAAAACACCAAAAAAAAGAAAGAGAAGAAAGAAAGAAAGAAAGAAAGAAAGAAAGAAAGAAAGAAAGAAAGAAAGAAAGAAAGAAAATGGGCATGTTAGTCTTTGGTTACTGTAACAAAATATCCAAGGCAACTGGCTGAAAAGAACAGGCTTATTTTGCTCACAGCCCAGAAGGTCATAGTCCTTTGACCCCACTGGCTTTGGGCCTTGGTATGATCACATCATGGTAGGAAGCATACAGTGATGACTTACTATACCTCCAGGATGTACATAATGTTGAGCTACCCGGTTATGCCAAAGAATCAAAGGTTTGCTAAGTAGTGAAATTACAAATTGGAGACAGAATGTTGTTACTGTTATATTTGAGGATGTGGAATTGATGTGGAATTTAGTCTCCTTAGGGCAGTAGAAAGTAAGAGGTGACGTGATGGAACATATGTGACAAGGTTCATCTTTGAGTGTGAGAATTTCCTGCTGGAGAAGAAGCATCAGAAGTAGGTCTTTTAGCCAAGGGTAGTGATTCACAGAAAGGAAGTGACAAATTTGGACCATATAGCAAGACTTTGTCTCTAAATAAATATAAGTGAATTCCAGGGATCAATCTCAGCTCTACATGTTTGCACAGTAGGGCCTTTACAAACTGAGCCATCTCTCTACCCCACATCTAGGACTTTGAGTATGAGAACTGAAAGTGTGTTGAATTGCTGACATCTCAAATTTCTTGGGCCATCTCCTCAAAATATTTGTTCCTTTATGAACTCTCCTACAAGTGTTATTTTGAGAATTCCTGTATATTCGGGTATATTTACAGAGATGAATAATATTTCAATACATTTCTAAAAGACAAATGTGTGGCCTCTGGCCTCCCTGGGCATGGATGTTATCATGTTCCAATCAAATAAAAATATCTATCTTACTTGAAAAAGAAATCTTTCATTTTAGGCTCTCTGGAAAAGTTTAAAACAGAAAAATATTATTTCCTTAGAAGGGCTAATAAATAATTCAGATCAGTTATGAATTGCAACGAAAAAAAAACTTTTTCATTTTTGGGGAGTTGCAGCCCTCTTCCCATTGAATGTCAAATACAGTTGCTCTGTGGCTACCTCACACTGAATTGTGATGCTTTCTGGACATGATCTCAGATACCCCTCCTCCCTCCTCCTTTCTTCCTTCTTCTCCCTTCTCTTTCTCTTTTCTTCTTTTCCATTTTTGATGTTTGCAGCTCTGGTTAAATTTAGTCTACTCTTGACTCCTAAGGTTCACCAGTGACTCCTAAGCTCGGCCAGTGAAGACATAAGGAGTCGTGATTGGTTAAAGGATGGGCATGTGATCCAAATGACGTGAATTAGATACAGTCTGTCTCTGTCTCTGTCTCTGTCTCTCTCTCTGTCTCTCTGTCTCTCTCTCTCTCCCTGTCTCTTTCTCTCTCTGTCTCTGTCTCTCTCTCTGTCTGTCTCTCTCTGTCTCTGTCTCTCTCTCTCTGTCTGTCTGTCTCTCTGTTTCTGTCTGTCTGTCTGTCTGTCTGTCTCTGTCTGTCTGTCTGACTTTCTCTTTTTGTACTGGAATTGAATCAAGGATCTCACACATGCTACTCTCTGTCTGTCTGTCTCTCTGTTTCTGTCTGTCTGTCTGTCTCTCTCTGTCTGTCTGTCTGACTTTCTCTTTTTGTACTGGAATTGAATCAAGGATCTCACACATGCTAAGCTGGTGAACCAGAGATCTAGAGGTGCAGGTAGGGACTGGGGGAGACATAGGCCTCAAGGCCATGCTCCAGAAATCTACTTCCTTCAGCTAGTCTCCAACTAAAGGGTCTAGAACCTCTCAAAACAGCCACTGCCAATGGGGACCAAGCTCCCAACACATAAGCCTCTGGGGGAGGGGCACTTTATATCCATTCCTAAGAGCTGGTAATGTTATTCAGTGTGTTGGCACTTAGCTGGAAAATCGCTATTATTTGGGATGCTGGGGGTTGAACCCAAGGCCTTGCACATACTACTGACCTATTTTTCCAGCCTGAAAGTATTTGTGTATAATAATATATACATGCAGAATGACATGTATTCATATATAAGCTTGTATGGCAACCTCTTGGTGTCTCTTCCTCCTCTGTCATCTGCTTTGTTGTCAGCATTAGTATGTTGGCTGCTGTTTAAATAGAAGCTACTGGTACTGGAGTAAGCTTGGAGAAGTCATTCTGGGTTAGAGTTCTCTCCTGTTATCCCAGAAGCCATCTCTTCTCATCTTCAGTACACAATATCTTGCTTACTTGTTCATGTCAACTCCTTGAGTAATGAAATTGCCTCTACAGTTTATTCCATTTTTTCCAGCACCTTGCACAGCAACTTCCACAGTATATGCTTTAATAGATATTTTGTGGAATAAATAAATATTCTAAGTAACAAATGTTAACTAAAGTGTCAGTTATAAAATGAAATGAATATGCTGTACTAAAACTATTATTTATTATTTTATTTTATGTGTATTTGTTTTGCCTGTATATGCATGTGTATGCATGCATGTATGTTTGTGTGTGTGTTGTCTGTGTGTGTGTAGATCATATACATGCCTGCCTGATTTCTCCAGAGGCCAAAAGAAGGTTTTGGATACACTGGAAATGAAGTTATATGGTTGCTGGAAATTGAGCCTCGATCATCTGGAAGAGCATCCAGTATTCTTCACTGCCGAGCCGTCTCTTCAGACTCCTAAAGCCATTATTTGTCATCTCATGCTGTCAATGGCTCTACCAAGACCAACTTCCAGTTGCATTTCTTTGCCTGAGCTTTCTATGACCATCTGAGTCTCAAATGAGAGGGAACAAATGGCCATAACCACCACCATTAGTCACCTGCCACTAGTCAGGGGATAGTCAGGTCCTGTGCCTAGGGTAGGATCACTCTAAGGTGTATGTCTTACATTTTGTTCCCAGGATTTCAAAGCAGGATTAAGCTCTAGGTACTTCTAATGGTAACTTATTTGAAAGTACAGGAGATACAGCTCAGTGATCTGCCTCCTCTCCCATGCTCCCATGCTGTGGTGCTGAAGTACCTGGGCCAAACAGCCATGGACTCAGCCTCCAGGACGTGGGCAGTAAACCAAATCTTTCCTACTGAAAGTTATTCTCTCAAGTCTTTTCATGAAGCCATGCAGAATTGCTGTTACACCATCTGCAGCAGTTACCCTTGCCATTGCAAAGCATGGCTGAGCAAATGTAGGATCCAAGCACAACCGGGAGCAGGTGAGGTGGCCACGCATGGACCAATGGTTACAAGAAATGATAGGCCTGTCATGTTACACTTGATTGCTCCGTAACTGTAAGATTGCTCAAGGGTGCTAATAGTTGAATGGATTGTATTTAAAGGCACCTCAGAGCAATGTCATACTTTGACTATAGATTTCTGATAAATAGACTTTTATGACAACTAAGGAAATTTAGACTGTATGAAAGAAAATGTGTTCTAAGATAAGTGAAATGTGGTATGAATTAACAGCCCTGAATTCTGCAATATGAATGTGTATAGCCAATAATTCATGCTAGAAGCTGAGCCTTATTCAAGATATCTTCAGCCCCTGTCTGTCTTACTCGATATCTATCTCTCAGATGCAAGATTCTTCTAAGCCTACACATCACGATTCTTTTCCTATGATCTGCACATAGCTACAAATATTACTCAGTAAAGGTTGAATCTGGAGCTAGAGTTGCCTGGTCTGTACTTACTGTCAGGCTTGAGCAAGCCTCTCCTCTGTTCTTTGAGTTTTTCTTTGGTAAGATGGTCATTCTATTTACTGTACATTACAGAAATGAAGCATGGGTGAGTTTATCAAAAGTCTTATAAGAGTAAGTGGTACACACTGTTCTCTAAATACTGTCATCCTGCCTTCGATCTTTATCACTGTGTAGAGCAGGGAATGGCAGACGGTGGCTCTTGAGCCTAACCTGGCTTATCTGATCTCTGCAATATGCAAGCGAAGAATGATGTTTACATATTTAAAAGTTCATTAGTAAGAATACAAAACAAATAACCATCAAAGATACATGTGGCCCATAAGGTAAAAGCATTATCTGTTAATTAACATAAGTTTGCCAGTTCCTTGACTAGAGGGTGATTTTTTTAAGACTTATTTATGTATATGAGTACACTGTTGTTGTCTTAAGACACCAGAAGAGGACATTGGATCCCATTACAGATGGTTGTGAGCTACCATATGGTTGCTGGGAAGTGAACTCAGTCAGTGCTCTTAACTGCTGAGCCATCTCTCCAGCTCCTAGAGGGTGATTTTTAATTGGAATATTTAATCTATTTACAATTAATGTAATGACTGTCCCAAGGCTTAACCACCCTTATGACTATTATTTTTGTTTATTACCTGAGAAAAATGCTCCCCATTGCTAACTCTCAAATCTTCTTTGGAGTTCATAAGGACCCGTTAAATTTTTAATTTTTTCTCTTACTTAAAAACCAACAAACAAATTCAAGCCAGTTGTAGTGGCTCATGCCTTTAGTTCCAGCACCCAAGAGGCAGAGGCAGGCAGATCTCTGTGAGTTCAAGGCCAACCTGGTCTACAGAGTGAGTTCCAGGACCAGCCAGGGGCTATGTAGAGAGAGTCTGTCTCAAAGCAAAAACAAAACCTGTTAGTAGTTACCTCAAGATTACATCATGACCTTAAACATAGTAGAGTTTACAGAGCATTACTACTGCATCACCTCTTGGATAATATGAGAATGTCAAACACTTTATTTAACACTATTCTTCTTTGCTCTAGTGATCATAGATTTTGATTCTGTGTACATTTTTATTTACTTCATAGTTACCTTTTATGATGCTCTCTGTGTGCTGAGACCTTCAGGGCCTGACTTTTAGGCATTTTCTTTCTTTCTTTTTATTTTTTTTTACTTTTTATTTTTATTTTCAAATGTTAATCACAGGTTTTATAAGTTTGATAATGGTCAATAACAAGATGCCCATACAATCAGAAGTGTAACCCAATACCCAACCTAGATATACCAACTACCTTTGACTGGTGGAGACATGCAAACATCTGCCTCCATGTTCCCCTCCCTGCTCCCCCTTCTCTCTCTCTCTCTCTCTCTCTCTCTCTCTCTCTCTCTCTCTCTCTCTCTTTCTCTCTCTCTCACCTCCTAGCTCCTCCTCCTCTCCTTAGTCCTCCTCTTCTTCTCCTTACTCCTCCCACCATTGCTCCTCCTACATATCACTCTTCCTGTTAAGATAAAACTTTTATCTCAAAGTACAATTAGAGCATAACTATACCAATTTGTATCGGTAAGGTACAAGATAGACCTAATACCCAGTCCAACATTTTGTTGACTAACCAGAACCTCTGTCATCTCTCCTAACTAAAAGACTTAGTTCTGAACCTGGCTTTTTTCTTGGCTTTAGAATGAATGTCAGCTGAAAACCATCCTCTCAAATCTTTTCTCTCAAAGTAAATAGCCAGGATTGGCTATGAGACTATAAGCCTTCAACCCCGTCAGAAATTCAGAATGACTGAATTAACTGAAATTATGGGAAGCATAAAGCATAGCTTCTAAAACTTAGCCAATTTATAGAGACTGCTGAACATCTGGACTATCCCTATACCACAAAATGTTGGAGCATCTGATCTTCAACCTTCTGGCCCAGGATCATCTGACAGACCTAGTGATGCAGAATTATTAAGGGCTGATTACTGTCTTGGCAGACATAATCAGTCGACTGTTCTGCAAGTGTGTCCTTTTCTGGACAGTAATTTGTCTGTAGATGAAAAGGGGCCATTCTCGCCTAGTGGCTGTCTCACCAGAACTGGAGTAACTCCAAAGACGCTCAATTTCTTCTTAGAATCCAAGAGAGAAAGCTGTCAGGAGCAGACAGGTCTCTAATCAAAATGAACCTTAATGCAGAAATGTTTGTAACATCAATTCTGTGGACTTCTGACATTTTGAAAACCAACTATCCAGGTAAGGCAATTTGGACTGTTGTCTGTTAACTCCTCTCAGCTATTTCTAAATAAAACATAGAAAACACCCTAACAATAAACTCAGAGCCATGAATTTGCTATAGGCCCTTAACTCACAGGCTAACCATCTCAAATCAGTTAAAAAAGTTAAAGAAGGACTGGGTCTAAGCCTTGTATTCCTAAATGTGTTATATAGGCACAATGCCTATGAGAGTAATAATATTAATCTTACTTTTATATCAATAAGAAACTCATACCAATGAAAACCTTAAATTTGAAATCAAAGTAAATTTTGTACCATTTAAGAAATTATAACTTCAGCTTAATAACAATTATACAGATTTCTACCAATAGGTTATGGCTATGCAATAAATCCTAGCTATTCCTCCCTGTTCCAACAAAACCACTACTTTTCCCTAGAAAGACAGCCCGGTATTAACCACCTCAGTCCCCAAGCCCAGGGAATAGGGGCACCGACTCTTCATTAACTAATTCAAGCTGATTATGGACATTGAGATATTAGAAGAGGGGCAGGGGGGAAGAGTAAATTGATAAGCCTCTGACGTCTGTGTCTTCACTGCATCCAGCTGAAATTCCAGGACATCAGAGGTTCGAGCAGGTCTGCTCAGCTTGCTTGATGAGTGGATGCACCAAGGCTGTGTATTCTGCAATATACACTTCTCAAAACAAATTTTAGTATCAAGATATTTTTTGTTTGAATTCTGGAATCTAGTCTTCTGGTGGACTGTCTCTGTCATATCTAATCCATATAATTCTGGGAGTTTCTATGAGGGTGTGCTACCACCATCCTCCCATTCCCGCCTCCCTGCTCTCGAATTCCCCAACACTAGGGAATCCAAACTTTCAGGCACCAAGGCCCTCCACTTCCACTGATGCCTGACAAGGCCACCTTCAACTACCTATACAAGTGGAGCCATGAGTTCCTCCCTTTGTGTTCTCAGGCTGGAGGTTTTAGAATGGCTACTCCAGCTTGTTTCTTAGGACCATTTGCTTGAAAAATTGTTTTCCAGCCCTTTACTCTAAGGTAGTTTCTGTCTTTGTCACTGAGGTGGGTTTCCTGTATGCAGCAAAATGCTGGGTCCTGTTTATGTATACAGTCTGTTAGCCTATGTCTTTTTATTGGGGAATTGAGTCCATTGATGTTAAGAGATATTAAGGAACAGTGATTGTTGCTTCCTGTTATTTTTGTTATTAGAGGTGGAATTATCTTTGTGTGGCTATCTTCTTTTGGATTTGTTGGAAAAGAATTATTTTCTTTCTCTGTCTAGGGTATAATTTCCCTCCTTGTATTGGATCTTTCCTGCTATTATCCTTTGTAATGCTGGGTTTGTGGAAAGATATTGTGTAAATTTGGTTTTGTCATGGAATATCTTGGTTTCTCCATCTATAGTAATTGAGAGTTTTGCTGGGTATAGTAGCCTGGGCTGGCATTTGTGTTCTCTTAGGATCTGCATAATGTCAGTCCAGGCTCTTCTGGCTTTTATAGTCTCTGGTGAGAAGACTGGTCTAATTCTGATAGGTCTGCCTTTATATGTTATTTGGCCTTTTCCCCTTACTGCTTTTAGTATTTTTTCTTTTTTTTTTTTGTGCATTTGGTGTTTTGATTATTATGTGACGGAAGGTATTTCTTTTCTGGTCTAGTCTATTTGGCATTCTGTAGGCTTCTTGTATGTTTATGGGCTTCTCGTTCTTTAGGTTAGTGAAGTTTTGTTCTATAATTTTGTTGAAGATATTTATTGGCCCTTTAAGTTGGGAATCTTCACTCTCATCTATACATATTATCCTTAGGTTTGGTCTTCACATTGTGTCCTGGATTTCCTGGATGTTTTGTGTTAAGAACTTTTTGCATTTTGCATTTTATTTGACAGCTGTGTCAATATTTTCTATGGTATCTTTTGCATCTGAGATTCTCTCTTCTATCTCTTGTATTCTGTTGGTGATGCATCTATGACTCCTGATTTTTTTTCCTAGGTTTTCTATCTCCAGGGTAGTCTCCCTTTGTGATTTCTTTATTGTTTCTACTTCCATTTTTATGTCCTGGATGGATTTGTTCAATTCCTTCACCTGTTTGGTTGTGTTCTCTTGTAATTCTTTAAGGGATTTTTGTGTTTCCTCTTTAAGGGCTTCTACCTGTTTACCTGTGTTCTTCTCAAATTCTTTGAGAGTGTTATTTATGCCCTTCTTAAAGTCCTCTATCATCATCATTAGAAATAATTTTAAATCTGAATCTTGCTTTCCTGGTGATATGGGAAATTCAGGACTTTCTAGTGTGGGAGAACTAGGTTCTAATGATGCCAAGTACCCTGGGTTGCTGATGCTTATGTTCTTGTGTTTGCCTTTCGTCATCTGGATCTCCTTAGTGCTACCTGTCCTGTCTCTGACTGGAGCCTGTCTTTCCTATTATCTTGGTTGTTTCAGAGCTGTGTGGGGTGGGTGTTACTACTAAGGTTAGAGCTGGGGCCCAAGATGTGCTCAGTGCTTGAGTGCAGACAAGAAGGAACCAGTGCTCCAGGCCAGGAGTGAATTCCTGGGTCCTAGTGGGTCCCAGTTACTCCCTGTCTGTGGAGGGGTGGGGGTTGCTGTCTCCTTACCTAAGATACTGCCTGGGTTACAGCTCCTGGGAGGCCCACTTCCTCTGGGTTTTGTGAGATTGGGTGCAGAGCAGCTGCCCGGGATCTGCTCAGTGCTCGGGCCCAGATCGGAAGGGCATTTTCTTTCTTGAAGAACTCCTTTTAGAATTTCTTTGGTTTTGGTTTGGTTGCTGAGAAATTCTTTCCGGATTTGTCTGAAAAGTCTTCCTTTGGTCTCCATCCAGAGTCCATTGCTCAGTTGCTGGGTCCTGGACGGCCAGGTCCTGTCTTTCTTTCGTCTCCATCCAGAGCCCATCGCTCAGTTGCTGAGTCCTGGACGGCTAGGTCCTGTCTTTCACTGTTTCTTGGACCCTCACACATTGGTTTTGAAGTTTCCTGTGAGTCTTGTTGTTCCTTTGAAGTTCCTGTTCTCTTTCCTCTGGCAATGTTAAGATTTTCTTTGCTTTCAGAGTGTTCCTGTGATTGCCTAAGTATCGTTTCTGTGTTTTATCCTGTGAGAAGTTCATAGAGCTTTGCAAAGCTGTGATTCTTTTTGTATCTTTATCCTCTTTTCTAGTTAGTTCAGATCCATATTCCAGGCAAAAATTTTATCTATTGCTAGGCCTAATTTTATACTAACTTGCTGTATCTAGTATTATGTACTATTCCACTTACTTTGAGAATTTTATTTGGCCTTTTAAGGATTGAAGCTGGTATCTAGTTTCTTAAACCACGTTAATCATGGGTGCTTAAAAGCCCTTATCTGGCTAGGCATGATGTCAAGAACATTTAAGCCAGACATTTGGCAGTCAGACCTCTGTGAGTTCAAGGTCAATTTGCTCTACACAACAAGCTCCAGGACATTCAGTGTTGTATAGAGATACCCATCTCAAAAGCAAGCAAACAAAGTAAATAAAAGCCCATACCTGATCACTTAAATACCTGAACTACTTATTGTACTTGATTTTTTTTTGTCTATTATTGGCCCCTTCCACTTTTTATGGTTATTTGGTCCTATCTCTTGACATGGATGATAATTTTTCTTTAAGTTCTTCAAGACTTCCATATACCATTTTCAACTTCTATAATGGCTACTCTAGGCAGTAAATTGGGCTTTCTTCCTGAGTGTGGTTACTAGAGATTGTTCATGTTTCACTGGATGGCTCCATACACATGTGTATATGGGCAGCAGAAATTGTGTACATGGGTTATAGAAGAAGAATGAGGAGGAAGAGAAAGGGGAGGAGGAAGAGGAGATGGTGATGAAGAAGATGTAGAGAAATAGGAAAGGGAGGACGATGACATGTCAAAGGCTGTGTGAGGAGGGAAAAAGGTGAGTAGGTATGATCAAAATACATTGTATGATTTTGTGAAATTGTTGGGGAATAAATGAAAATATTACTTAAAAAAGAGAACAAGAAAGAAGAACGTTTTAGTCTTATAGGTTCCTTCATGATGCATTTCAATTGAAGAAATATTTGACTTAAGTATAACCTGGACCAACTAAAGAACAAGCATGCGATGGACCTAGGCCTCCTACACATTTGTAGCAGATATACAATTTTGTCTTCATGTGGGTCCCCTAACAAATGGAGCAGGGGCAGTCTTTGACTCTGTTGCCCGTCTTTGGATCCCTTTCTCGTAGCTGCACTGCCTTGTCTGGCCTTAGAGTGAGAGAGTGCGTGTAGACTTACTTGCTGAGATTTGATGTGCCAGAGTAGATTGGTTCCTGTGTTGGGCTCTCCCTTTCTGAGGAAAAGGTGAGGCGGTAACGAGGAGGAATTTATAAGGGTGGAACTGGGAAGAGGGGAAGGAAGGGGGTTGGGATTGGGATGTAAGGTGAATAAATACATTGAAAAATGTAACTTAAAGTCAATTATTAACTAAAAGACACTAAGAAGTGTTAAGGAATGAAATATGGCTCCCATTATTCCTGTCTCATATCAAAATGAGCCAGGCAGCTCTCGTGTATGGCTCACTGTTCATACCATCATGGCTGATGGAAGGGTATAAGTCCACCAAGGGCAGTGTATGTCTTTACCCTGAGGTGTGATGTGATAGCTAAATCCATGTCTATACAAAAAAAGGAGCAGAAACAGCTTTCTTGGACACTCGTGGACATGAAATGAGTGTCGTCTTTGAAAGTGAAGTACTGTGTGTCCTGTCTCCTTTCCAGTGACCTATACATGACACATAACTCTGAACCACACGTCTTCCTTCTCTGCCAGTAGGATCTGCTTTCAGTGCATTTTATCTGACCATGTCCTGTGTCTTAGCTGATGGATCGTCAAAGTGACACTGCCAGGCCACCTTGAGTATAAACCCAATCTCTGAACATTGTTCTTAATTAAAATATAATTGTGTTAAAAAATTCTTCAAGTAGATGTTATTTTGGAAATAATTTGGCTGATAATAGAGATATCATTTTAGCTTTCTTAATAATGAGTTACCTTCCCTTAAAATAACCAAATATCCATTTGTTCTGAATAAACATTCGAAAGCATGAAAACAAAGAGCTTGTTAACACGGCCTTCTCGTCCTTTCTCTTACCCTTGGAAGCATGTGGTCAGCAAAGACAAAGGGAGACCGTGTGTTTGCAGGAGGAGCGAGTTAGCCTGTATTTAAAGGGTCATTTTGTAGGCTGCCTAGCTAAGCATGTGGTACTCAAGACTGACACCTTTTATGAGCTTTTCTGCATTTCAAAGATGCACCATAAAACCTAGATGGCAAATGCCCTCTGATACCAGTGAAATATCATTCCAGTCTGTAACTATCGCTACACCCGTGGTAGTGAGTGGGTTCAGCTGCTGGGCCACTCATCTACAGCACTTTAAATGAGAGATGCCATGAATCTTACATGAAAATCACACACACACACACATGTCTAAATCTAAACCTAAACATGCACCCAAGTCTGGTACTAAGGAGACTAATGTTGATTGTTGATAGTTTATAAAATTAAAATCTTTCACTATATGACATGCATCAACAATTGAAAACCAGTTTTAACAACAACAAAAGCCACATTGATTGCTACCTTTGCTTCCCCATAAAGCATTTCTTCATGTGGTTAACTTTTCCCTGAAAGGGCCTATAATGGCTGAATATTCCTTATTAGCACAATTGCACTATAAAATGGGTTATAATCCATCTCTGTATTTTACATATGGAGGCTGTCTCAATTTTATACTACTAGGAATACCTTTTGTCTTTTTCGCTTATATTTTCTTATTTTTCTTTTCCATGAGTTTTATATATACAGAGTCTCACTCTATTTATAACCAAGACTTCTTTAAGCCGTATAGCCCAGGCTGGCCTCAAACTTGTGATCCTCCTGCCTCTGTCTCTCTAAGTGTTAGGATCATAGGTGTGAGTCACCAAACCCATCTCTCTTTTTTTTTAATTTAATTTTTTTTGAACATGAAATGCTTTTTTATAGCATGTTTTACAAGTGGAGGGGGTAAGAGGGACCAGGTGGTGGAAAAGTACAGAATCTTCTTGGCCTGTGGCTTGAAACATGTCATGGTCTATATGGTACACTGCCTTGAATTATGATCTACCTGCTATTCTTCAGAAGATATGGTACACTGCTTGAGTTATGGTCTCCCTGCTATTCTTCAGAAGATATGGTACACTGCTTTGAGTCTATCTGCAGTTGCCAAGCAGGATCTTGCAGTTGCCAAGCTTCAGGGGACATTGTGCAGGTGGGGAAAGGTAGGGGGTGAGGGTAAGGGCGAGGGTCCTGGCTTCTGGCATCTCCCCCTTCTCTGTTTAGTTAGAGAAGGCATCTTATGATCAATCCCAACTATGTGAGTTTTGAATTTGGATGTCTAATTATGGGGAGTCTTAGACAAGTTCACAACCCCAAAACACTGATGTGAGACAAGTCACATCGATGGTTGAAGGCTTTAGGCTGTCGACGATGGGCAACGTCAAGGGACCCTGAGGTGGGTGAAAGGAGGGTGAGAGCCCTGTCTTAGGCCATGTAGGCTGCACCCACTCCCAGCACCACGCACTCCTTTTCGGCTGCATTGGGTGGGCCCCTGGGAAGTGGACCTACAATAATCCCGTCATTGGGCTAACTCACAGCCATCCTAGTCCCTTGTAAATGTTCAAGTTACCAACCATTTGTCAGTTTCAAACCCATCTCTTAAACAACAACAACAACATCAACAATAAGAACAACAATAAAAACAACAAAAAGAAACCCAGTTTTCATAAGAGAGTCCCAGAAAAACACTCACAGGGAGAAGTGATCTCCTAAAGCCCGTGATAGGTTTTTGTGGCTATTTCCCAGTATCCTTCCTGTCAGCCAGTAGTGCATGTTTGCTATGGTTTGCATGGTGGAATCTCCCCCAAACTTCGTGTGCTGAAACTTAACAGCTGGTGTGATAGCATTAAGAAGTCAGATGCTGGCCTGGATGTGTTAATTCACTTGGTAGAGTGCTTGCCAAGCATGCAGAAGGCTCCGAGTCTAATGTGCTGCAAAAAAGAAAAAAAGTAGAAAAAAGGAAAAGAGATGAGCCCTTTGAGTGATTAAAATGACTGGTGATCATTGAAAAATGGAGCTATTTCCTGCTTCATATGCAATGGGGTCTTCTGAGCTGAGCCATTATGATTGGATGAGGGGATCTCAGGAAGGCAGCAGGTTGTAAGTGCACTTCCCCTCCTCTTCCATGCAAAATGTGATGTTCTTGCCCTCCAGACAGGCCAAAGTGCTCAAGTGTCAGCATGTGATCTTGGACTTCCAGCTCTTACAGCCTTGAGAAAAAACTTCTGTTCTTTATAAATTATCTGGTCTTGGTTATTTTGTTATGGTAGTAAGGAGCCTCTAAGGAGCTGAATATATCCTTGAGGCTTATATGTTACATATACATAGCTCTGTGGTAGACATACCCCAATGTTCTGTGTGTATGTGTATTATAGTGCTCAGCTTTTTAAGACCATTCTGTATTTTCTTGGGTCGTTGCTTCTGCCTGCTGCCTCTACCTTGTTTCCATTTTAAGCAAGACTGACCTGAATCTTGGGATGCAAAGACTGTCAGCTTGGCTTTGCAATGGCCATACCATTGACTTATAAATGTATTGATATTATTTTACGGTTTGTCCATCATACCCCTAATAACCATTGACGTGGTCTGCCTTCTCAGTTTTATAAAGAGACTATAAAGTGGTCCATCGCTGTTTTAATTAGTACTTGTCTAATAACTTAGTAAGACCTGGAATTTTTCCTTTTCTATCCAGACCTTGGCTCTAACAACCTGTAAACACCTACCAAGTTCTCTGTTAGGCTTTCTATTGGATCTTTTTTAATGTTGTTTTTCAAGAATACTTTACATAATAAATACTTTTCTTTGTGGTTTTCTTTGATGCGAAGAATTTTCTCCCTATCTATCACCTCACATAATTTCTGTCAAGAATTAAAACTAATCAGAAGAGAGCAAGATTTCAAGTGATGTTATGGTTTGACATTCATGTCAGCTTACAGCTACATAGCAGATACCTTCCCTACCCAGGGCCCAGTGGCAGCCCATTGAATTCACAAGGAGATGTTAAACACAGATTCTATCTTCAAGGATCTTAAGGTTTTGTAGTATTAGTGAAGTAAACCATCAAGGAAAAATAAAACAGAGTATATACACAGACAGACAGACAGACAGCTATCATTGTACAATAACTACCTTCTGGAAAGCGAGAAAGTAGCAGAAAAAGGGAGAAAGAGATGATTTCTCTTCTGGTAGAAACTGTAAGATAGCATGCTCAGTCTTAGATATTCAGTATTTTTCTTTCAGTCTTTTTTTTTTTTGATGGAATAAATTAGAAACGATGTGAAACTTGTAGGGAAACCACAAATTCAGGTCCCGTTGAGCAAGAGAAAGCACTTAACCAGTAACAATTAGCCCCTCATTCTATGAATACATCTTTGAGTCAATGAATAAATGATGTGTAAGTTCTTACTTTGTCTACAGCCTGGAGGAGACATGTCACTGGGGACCTGGCCTTGTTTGATGGACAAGAGCAAGCGGGAGACCTGGGAGAAGAGATGAAGCCTGGCTTTAGGTGTGGTCTACTGAGAGTGGCCCGTCTCTCCTTTAGAGATCAGATGCTGAGGTGCATGACAGTCTGTTTTGAGACTGAGAGATGGTTAGCCTTCAGTCTGCAGAGGCTGTTGATACTGTGGGTATTGTCTAGTAATTCTCATTACATGTTTAGTACATACAGGAGATATGCTAAACCCTTTACACACAGCATACCAGCTAATCCACTTGATAACTCTGAAAGAAGATGCAACGCTGACTTCTGTTTTCCTTCAGAGTCAAGAATTGGCTGATATGCCAGGAAATTCTAATTTGGGGGAGAAAATCCCATGACATTTATAACCTAAGGGTTATTGGTACCCTACGAGATAGCACCATCAGAAGGAACTTAAGGATCTAAATGATCTTGGCAGAGGTTAAGAAATGATTGTGTTAAGGAGACACAAAGAGGGCTAGTGAGATGGCTCAGTGAATAAGTGGACCTCTTCCAGAGGTCCCTGGTGTGGTTGCCAGCAACCACAAGAAGTCTCACAATCATTTGTAATTCCAGTTCCAGATTCAGGAATACACCATCTCAGAAGCCTACAACTGTTGGCCCCAGAGAAATTACACTCCTCTCAGATTTGCAGCCACTGGCAGTGTGAGCTCACATACATAGCTGTTAGATGTAGCTGTAAGCCTTAGAAACATAACAGACTAAGAAAGGCATACCACTAGTGTGGTGTGGGTGATAAGTGTAAAGCTACTGTCTTTATTACACATGAATAATATATATATGTAATGTGTAATATGTAATATAAAATTATGGGTATGTAATATAGAATATAGAATTATATGTACTATAGACTATAAAATACAGAGTAATATATACTATGTAATATATAATGTATAAAATGTAATATAATATGTAATAATATATATCACAGGTCACTGTTTTGAATGAAAGTAACCTAATATTCTTAAACTACCTAGCAAAATCAGCAACCGTGACAAAAGTGGAGAACCATGGAAGATACAGGATCAAAGCAGTTAAGGTGTCTCAAAGAGACACTCTGTGACTGTTTGTGTGGTTTAGATTACATGTATAAATGGTAGCCAAGATGATCGGTAGGATGGAAGTACATCAGATGAGTGTGTCCTTGACTTTGGCATCGAAAGAAGGACTTTAGTGGGCCCAAGACGTCACACACTGTATCATATTAGCACTTTGAGCATGAGCATGTGTCAAGCTTTTATGTACTGCATGCTTGTCAGGGTGCTAAGGTAAATCCACACTTTGGATTCCTTATCATGCAAGTCAACCCAGATACAAAGCTACAGCTTCACTTGGCCGTCATGCAGCTAAATCCCGCCTTGAGGATCTGCACATGGACATCTGTGACAGAGAGAAAGGAAGAGAGAAACAGTAACACTTTGGTAGCATACAAATATCATTTTGTTTGTTCTATATACTTACGCATGGATGAGATTTCCAGGGATATCATGAGCCATATGTAACATATGAGAAGAAAAGGGTGACCTGACAAGATGATTCAGCCTGCAAAGGTGCTTGTCACCAAGCTTGAGGGCCAGAGTTCAGTTCCTGAGACTCACGTGATGGGAGAGAACCAACAGCTGAAAGTTGTCCGCCAACCTCCTCACACACGCAAAGGCATCATGTCTACACACACACACACACACACACACACACACACACACTAACTAACACATAAAAATGTAAAAATATTCAAAAGGAAAAGACAAATGTTTAAAGGTGATCTTGTTATTATGGATACAAGGTCCAGCACATGGAAGAATGGGAGACGGGGGGAGGGGGGGAGAATATCTACAAGGAATTGAACATGTTTTATTCACTCACTTCATATTTATATAGCTGAGAAGTGTTTATAATCTTTGCAGCCATCCCTTTAGCATTTCTTTTTAAGTGTTTTCTGTTTCCTACAAAATGTATGCTGTTTTGTTTCTAAGCCATGTGGGGATGGGAAGGAAGGAAGGAGGCTTCACATCCTTCAGATGCATGAGATTTGGTGTGGGCTGTAGTCCTCCACTTCCTGGTGGTTTCCCAGCAGATGTCGCAGTCATGGCTTTATTCAATTCCTGTTGGATGTCTGCAAATCTCTCCTTTTGTAAGTTTTCCCTTTATCTCTGAGAAGAGACAGTGAAGTTTGCTTTCTGCCAGATGACTTTGATTCCTCCCAGTGCCTGGAACATCAACAGAGTTCCAGGGGCAGTCCCATGCGTCTATCTAGCAAAATAAAAAAGAATACACAGTGGGGGGAAAAAATCAGAGTCTAGTCACCGTGTCTCATTCCCAACACCTTTACAAAAGGTCTGGTGCATGATTAAAGGTTTACAACCTGATTATCTGTGAAGAATACCACTCTAAAGACTTTGCAGACTGAGAAAAAGAAGACCATGCTGGGACTAAAACAAATCTGATCGGGGAACAGAAGAATGCAGTGAAAATGCACCACGGTGGGTGAAGTATGCGCAGATTCTGCAAGGAATCTGTGAGTAAACAAAAAGATCAGGAATCCTTGAGGGGTGGTGAGGCAGTTGTCCAACCAAAGTCTGTTACAAAGCCGTGCAACCTTCCAGACACCTGTAGGTGTGTGTCCTGTAATCCGTGAGCCGTCTGATGCCTGCGCTCCTCAGCTGATGCTGCTCAGAAGTCTGCTGTACACACTTGGGCATTCAGTGTGGATGCAGGAGGAAGGTCTGTGAGAATAAATGAAGATGTAGGTAGAGGGCACGAGGAGAACTGTGTCCTTTGACAAATGCACAGCCTTGACGTGACTTGTCATTGGCAGGCTGCCCACATCTCACCACCATTAGGAGGAATGCGTTTCCTTTGTCCAAAGCGTTGAGTGGTTATGAATAGTAAGGGTAGACCATCTGTAATTATTTTTTAATTATTAATGGTTTTGTTAGATCCTTTCCCTTTTACATTACATTTCTGTTAATGTAAGTTAAATCAAATGTACTTCAGTTCCCAAGCTGTTCCCCAATGTGTTTTTCATTGTTTCATAACATTACTTCAGCTGTCTGTGAGGTGTTTCTGAAAGAGCCTGCCTCCACGGAGCCTCCCTGACCACGCTAACAGACTCAGGTACTGTCTGCCAATACACATCCACTGGCCACAGCTTTCGTCACGCTCAAATTGTTACATTCCCAGTGATGTCCAATGTCAGAGTCATGCATGTGCAAAAACTTTCGACTCTTAGCCACCATCTCAAAGGCGAACACAGGAACATTGTTTTTATTTGGAGCCCTGGGTGAAAGGTCTTTTAACATTTTACGTGTGCAAAGATTTTTCACTTAACTGGAAGCTAAGTGAAGAGAAAGGAGTAAGTTTGAAAAGAATTAGAAGGGAAAAAAAACCTGGTGTCCGACTTTAGTGGTCTGACTAAAGGCCCAGCTGAGTAATTTAATCAGAATAAATACTTAGTATTTGGAAATTAGGAAGATAATGACACTCAGAAATGTATGGAGGAAAGCTTTCCTTTGAGAGAAGGAAAAACAATCCACCACTTAATCAATTTTTCATCACCAGCAGAATGGCTTTTGATGGTACTTCATCCCCTCGGAGAAGCTGTCCAGGGCCTGTTATTTGCCATGGGACCTGGTATCAGATCTAGTGTTAAACATCCCTTGCAAATTCAGGTGGAATAGTCCCAGGGAACAGAAAGACAAAGAAGAGAGAATGGATGAGATTTTAAATTTTGTTTTATTTTATATAACACTCAGCCTCAAGATTGCCGTTTGAGAAGAAACTGCCAGTGACTGGTCAGGACTGATCAGAGCCAAGAGGACTTAGAATGAAAGGTCTGAGGTGGAGGAGGGCAGGACGCATCAAGGAACCTTGCTTGTAAAGAAGCAGCTATGTCTTCAGAAGTACACAGGTAACATACAGTGAACCGAGCACAGAAGCTGCTAAAAATGACTGGATACATTATGCAAAGGGATTTCTGGATTTCTTTCAAGTAATTAAGTTTCGATTTCTTACATTCATTTTCGTTCCAAGAAGCACAAGGCGCCAATGACTGCAAAAGTCTTCATTGATTGTTCCAATACTTTCTGTTAGATTTCGTGACTGGACTTAACTTTGAATCGAGGCAAATACACTGACTGGACCGTGGAAATTCCCTGGGAGGAAAAATAGTTTACCTGGAGGTTAGGTGGCCTCTGCTCTTAAGCTTCCTGGGAGAGGAGGGAAGGGGCACACGTGACTCCCTGTCTCTGTCTCTGTCTCGCTGTCTCTCTCTCTGTCTCTCGCTGTCTCTCTCTGTCTCTCTCTCTGTCTCTCTGTCTCTGTTTCTGTCTCTCTCTCTCTCTCTGTGTGTGTCTCTCGTGTGTGTGTGTGTGTGTGTGTGTGTGTGTGTGTGTGTGTGTGTGTTGAGAGTGTATTCAGAGAAGTGTGGATTCGCACCCGGCTCTGCAGAGTTGAGAGAGGAGGGGACTTTGGTCCACTCTGTTGGCTCCTTGCTTCCAGTATTAATCTTGTCAAAGGATCCAATCAGCTATCATCCCTCTTGGCCACTCTTGGCTGCTGCTAACTCACTAGCGGCAACAGCAGGGACCCCCGGGAGCCCTGGGCCTGCTGGCTACCCTCCTCCCATTACCGGAGAGAGCTTTTCTTGAAATGCGTCTCTGCTCTCTTTCCCCACCAATTAAAGGGGGGAGCGTTGTTTTCATTTCTTTTGTACCCCTCTCAGCTCATACTTCTCTCCTGCCTGGTATATGCGTTACGTTTGGCTCAGGCTCAAGTCTCCTAACCACCTGAGCTCTCTGTGTTAGCCACATAATTTTGACCTTCTTTGCCCAGTGGGTTCAGGAGGTGGGGGATGGAGGAGGTTGTGAGCTCTTTAGAACCTTCTGGGAAGCGCCATATGTGGAGAGATCTGAGGCGGCTAACCTCTAAGGGGAAAATTAAACAAAAAACCTAAGAGCTTTTGTGTTGAACAAGGGACAGTGTCTCGGTGAAACTCTTGACCTCTCTTTCAACGTTCAGTACCAGGAGTGTCCTTTCCTGGCGTTTTCACAGATCCTTGGTAGTCCCGGGAACTCTCCATTTCCGAACTCTTTCCCTCCTTTTTTATCCTTTTCTTTTCCTTTTCTTTTTCTTTCCAGGTACAGCCAAGGCTCAGGAGTTTTACCATTCCCCCACATCTCAGAGTCAGTGTCAGAGAGAGAGAGAGAGAGAGAGAGAGAGAGAGAGAGAGAGAGAGAGAGAGAGAGAGAGAGAGAGTCGTCCTCCTGCAGAATCTGAAGCAAGTTGGCTGATCACCTTGCTTTTAATAACGCGGAAACCGGGAGTTAAGAATTCATCCTTGTCTTTCCCATGCTCACTTAACTCGAGTGTGTTGGCACTCTGAATAGGGCAGATTTGTCTTTTGAGAAATCTTTCTTGTAGTGCATTTCAATTCTGTTTGAAATACAAAGAAATCACACTGCCCTTAATAAATTAAATTTTAATAAAACATATTAAGTCCAGTAAAATATGAATGCACTACTTAAAATTTTAATAGTAAATTAAGACCCAGAAAGGAGGAGACAGTGGTTTGTCCCCCTGGGATGGCTTCGGGCATCAGTCGATTTCTGGGTAGGGGGTGGGATTGTAGTGCAGGGACCCTGCTGCCGCCGCCAGGAATCCTTCTTTGGTGGACTCCCCGCCTGGAGGGAGGCAGTTCACATCTGTCTGCATCTGGCAGCGGATGGGACAGAAGCTACTGTCTAACAAAGAGGCTAGGTGGGGAGAAAAAGAGAAGCTCCCGCTCTAATCACACAGTTGATATACTTTTCAACTCCCTCCCCCCTTTCGATTGCCTAAGTAGGTTGGCAGACGCATTGAGTCTTGGACAGGAGGGTTTACAGATGACTGTATATTGAGGTCATCTTAAACAAGTTCGTTATCTGGGTCCAATTTACGTCCACATCTAGGTGGATTTTGTTTGTTTGTTTGCCAACTTTCTAGCAGCTTAAATTCCCACGGTAAGGAGGGTTGGGGCGGGGCATGGATCTGGTTGCTAAGGAGGGGCTGGGGTGGGGCGTGCATCTGGACTCCTGTTCCCAGATCAGCTTCCACATTCTACAGCTGCTGAAATACTCTCCAGCAAAGCCTGTGGGCAAGACTGAGATAGGTTTTATTGATAAGACCACGAGGATGTTGGTATTCTGGACACCCCTGAAGGGAGAGATTGCAAGACTGCCAGTCTTGCTGATGAAGGAAGAATTTCATCGTCTCTCTAATGCAACACAATCACTGTTGTTCATTTTTCACTTGGAGTAGGAGAAGAAATGAAACTCTGACTTGGCTCTTAAAAATGCACAAGTTTTCTAGAAGGAAGGAGACAAGGGTACCGTTTCTAAGAGGCAGGAAACAATTTCTCCCCAGTCATACACTCACCTCTGCTTGGTAATTAGTTAACAGTGATGTTTCTTTTCTTGCATGGAATTAGAGATATCACTCAGAGCTGAATAGTTATTTAAGGCTAACCTAATGATGTATGGAATCCAATCATCAGAAAACTTGTTTCATGGAAGCTTTCTTGCTTAAAGAAATAGTTTAGTCAATAAATTTCATATTAAGCAAAGTTTGTCCAGTCAGTTCAACAGTATCCCCTCTATTTCATGAATTTATTACACTATCTTATTTACCATATAAAGTGGTGACAAGTGTTTAGCATTTTGGAGATCAGTTGTCAGTTGGTATTAAAATCAAGATTAATTCATATTAACGATATGCATTTCTCAATACTCCCAGATGACAACATACATTAATACAACTATTACAAGTGATTAAGCACAATGAAAGAGGAGGGACAAGAAGAGGTTCAAAACACTCCAAATATTTGATTTTGCAATTCAAGTTCAGCGGACTGTAGCCACAGTAGTGTTTGGGCATCTCCTCGGGGCTGCTTTTGACTTTACATCTAATTAGACACCTAATGAAAGAGAAGAATTCTTTCCCCATGTGGTTTTCCTTCTTGATATCTTTGTGCCTTTATTTATACACATAAACACATGGTTTAGGAGTTGAAATACCACAAAGTTTTTTTCCTCTTTCTATCATTCACTCACTGTAACAATCTGGGGGAACTACATGGATGAAAACATTTGTCTTTCTGCTATTTCCTACTCAGCTCAGAATTTCTTTGGGCATGTGGTCCTTTCTCACTCAATACTGATAGAAAACACACTCACATATTTTAGTGGATTTTTATTAGGCATTTGAGATGCTCAACAGTTTATACTAATTAGACCATCCAAAGCCTTTTGAAGATTAAGCAAATTGGACAACCCTTGTTAATTAGAACATAATTTGAAGTTTGAAAGTATATCACTGATGAAGTGGTCTAATTAGTATGACGATATGTTAATAGACCAGTGAGACACCGGCAGTGGAGTTTGGTATGGACCCCTCTAAGGCAGGCACAAAAATTCTCTCTCTTATACTGGCATTAATAAAAGATTTCTATAGACTTCAGCTTTTCCACGATGACATACAATTTATATACACACAATGCCCACAGTGCTGTTCATTTTTTCACTATTATGAAAACTAATAAATTCGTCAAGCTGAATTAAGCATACAAATCAGACGAGGCATAGCAGATTACACGGTGAAGCTCGGTGTCTCTCGAGCCTAAATGAAATTTCAATCTAATAATTCCTTCCTGGCTGGGTCATAATTTGTTTAGAGATGCTGTTGTACTTCTTTCAAAGCGCTATTCACACTATAATTAAATGATACTCAAGCTTTTAACTTTGATTTATTTCATTTCGCGAAGCTTGAGACAGTGAGAGGTGTACAATGTTATTTTTTTTTTATTTTCCTTGAAAATTACCTTGGCTGTTGAGGTAGAAATTAAACATCTAAGCACTTACTTGAACAGTCTTGCACAGTCACGTTCTTTCATGTCAACACCCCCCTCTCCGAGTCCCGTACCCAGGCTTCTCAGGGCTCTCAGTGGAGAACATGGCTCGTAGGAATCCCCTTTGGCTACTGTTTATTATTTTCCTTTACGCAGGGGAAGAGAAAGGCGGGCTCCAGACTGGCGAAGAAAAGCGGCAGAGATTTAAGCACCACGGACAGATCCCGCCGCGCTGCCAGAGCTGAGGCTTTCTTTCCGGGAACTCCGACCACAACTTGAACCTGCCTGCCGGGGCCTGGATGAGGTCAGGGGATGAACCGCGGTTTCCTGCTCGGCGCTACCGCCGCAGGGCTTCCGGGTGCTGACTCCCAGAGGGCTCCCCTTTCCACGCTTGCCCTCCACTTTGTTTTTGTCCTAGCGCGCGCCAGTGCCTCTTAGGCCTGCCGCCTGCTCTCGCACCTGCTGGCCTTTCCGAGCTCCCAGCGCCTGCACCTGCTCCGGATCACCCTGTCCCGGACCAGCCACTCGCAGGTCCTCACCGGTATCCGCACCCAGTGTCCTCCGGGCTCTGGGAAGGTGAGAGTAACCCCAAACACTGCAGGGTGTAGGAAAAGGATGGGAACAGGAAGGAGAGTAAATAGGTTGTGTTTAGGGGGTTGGGGCTGGGGAGTGGGCCACACTGTCTGCTTTTGAACTGGAACTCGGAATGTGTGTCCACTTCCAGGAAAACTGGTTTGCACTAGCACAAAAGTGCGAGCAAAGTGTAAGCTAAAAATAGTCTCTGCACACAGCGACTGTGGAAATGAAGATAAGTGGGACTTATGCCAGCCCCTGAGTGTGTGTGTGTGTGTGTGTGCGCGCGCACGTGCGTGTGTGTGTGTGTGTGTGTGTGTGTGTGTGTTGTGGTGGTGGTGGCATTCGGCAGCACATGCGCGCTGTATTTCTGGCCCTTCTCTTCCTGTCAGTTGCTCCTTTTCCTTTGATTGTTGCTAATGAAGAATAATACATCCAGAGTCAGGGCTTGTCAGCGGATCCTCCCAAGTCCCAGCTCACCCTGTACTGGACATAGGGAGGAGGTGGAAAAAGAGAAGGGGTGGGGGGAGAGGAATCTTTACATGTGTTAGAGGGGGATATGCCCATAAAGGGGGGAGTCGCATGCGCACAGACGCCCCTAACGGGCTGTGTGGCTGTCCAATCCGCTGAGAGCTAAGGGAAATCGAGGGAGAGAAAGCCCTGCAGCCGGGCAGACCCATGTCTTTCTGCACTAGGCACCCGCCGGGCGGTGGGATGCGAAGCCCGGGGCTGATCTCAGCACCCGTCAAGGCGGGAGCTCAGAGCAGAGCGGAGGACCCGGGTCGCCGCAGCGTCTAAATCCTCATCCGCGGCCCGCAGCTGGGGAATCAGGGTCACTGGAGCTGACGGGAGGGGAGGGCCCCTGAAACTTAGTGGTAAGCAGAGGGCAGGAGAGCAGGTGGCCAGGTAAGGTGCACACCACAGTACAGGGCCAGTCGCGTCCAAGATTGGCTTGGGACGCAACTTTTAGGGGGAGTTTCTTTTCCTAGGGAGGCGGAAATCTGGCAGAAGCAGCGGGAGGGGCTGGAGACTGGCATTTAGGTGACTGGCACCGCCGGGTGACCTGAAGCACCGACCCGACTAGTTGGGTGGGGTTGAGCCGGGGCGCGTTTGGAAGCTGGAGTTGCCTGCGCGGCGTTGGAGTGGTAACAGCAGAGCGCGAGCCGAGGCAGGGAAGGCAGCGGGTCCCTAGCAGAGTGAGAGGGGCGGGTGCAGGGAGAACTGAAAGGACCGGAGCCTGGGGGGAGCCAAGGGGGAGCCAAGGGGGAGCCAGGGCGGGGAGAAACCCACCCAGAGCCAGTGCTTCCTGGCAGGGGAGGGCGGGGGAGGGAAGGAGGGGGAGGACGGGCGGGGGGCAGGCGCGGGAAGAGGGGACTATAACTCCACGGCCTCGACGAGCTGGGGCACTTTGGGGCGCTGAGGTCTGAAGTCAGCGCCACCCGGAGCAGGGCAACAGCTCGGGCAGACCTAGCAGGCGACACAGGAGCGGAGCTAGCAGCCAGACCGGGAGAGCGAGCCTGGAAGCGTTGGCGGCTGAGCGCAACTTTGCAGTGTTGTCCCCTCTGCTGCTCTGGCCGGGTACTTCTCCGGAAGGTCGGGTAGCTGGAACCCGAGTGCTCCAGCGACGAGCGCGCCGCGCAAGGAAAGATGATGATGATGTCCCTGAACAGCAAGCAGGCGTTCAGCATGCCTCACGCCGGCAGCCTGCACGTGGAGCCCAAGTACTCGGCGCTGCACAGTGCCTCCCCGGGCTCCTCTGCGCCCGCGGCGCCCTCGGCCAGTTCCCCTAGCAGCTCCAGCAACGCTGGCGGCGGCGGCGGTGGCGGCGGCGGCGGAGGCGGCGGAGGCCGGAGCAGCAGTTCCAGCAGCAGCGGCGGCGGCGGCGGCGGCGGCAGCGGCGGGGGCTCGGAGGCGATGCGGAGAGCTTGTCTTCCAACCCCACCGGTGCGTATGTCTGCATAATCACCGCTTAAAGGCACATTTTGACAGCCTCCTTTATCTGCTTGATGTTTTTTTCATGTCTGCACAGCAAATCACCCCACACCTCCAACCAATCCCCCCTCTCTTAAGTATTCAACGGGTCTTGCCTTTCATATTAATTTTTATGACCTGGGATGCTGTCTGTGCGCGTGTTGTGTTGTGTTGTGTTGTCTGTGGCTCATTTTTTCTCCCTCTGCCCATTGGCTTCTAGCGAAGGCTTCCCTTCTCTCTGCCGAGTTTCAGGATCCTTGTCGTTATTATTATTTTAACGTTCTGGGAATGCTGTAGGCGCGGTGGCGGTGGCGAGCCCTGGGCCGGGGACTTCCGGAGAGAGCGCGTACAATTCCCTGCTGAGCGTAATGTGTGCCTTCTACTTACAATTGCAGAGCAATATATTCGGCGGGCTGGATGAGAGTCTGCTGGCCCGTGCCGAGGCTCTGGCCGCAGTGGACATCGTCTCCCAGAGTAAGAGCCACCACCACCATCCGCCCCACCACAGTCCCTTCAAGCCGGACGCCACCTACCACACCATGAACACCATCCCGTGTACGTCGGCCGCCTCCTCTTCATCTGTGCCCATCTCGCACCCGTCCGCACTGGCTGGTACCCACCACCACCACCACCACCACCATCACCACCACCACCAGCCGCATCAGGCGCTGGAGGGCGAGCTGCTGGAGCACCTGAGCCCCGGGCTGGCCCTAGGAGCCATGGCGGGCCCCGACGGCACGGTGGTGTCCACTCCGGCTCACGCACCGCACATGGCCACCATGAACCCCATGCACCAAGCAGCCCTGAGTATGGCCCACGCGCACGGGCTGCCCTCGCACATGGGCTGCATGAGCGACGTGGATGCAGACCCGCGGGACCTGGAGGCGTTCGCCGAGCGCTTCAAGCAGCGACGCATCAAGCTGGGTGTGACCCAGGCAGATGTGGGTTCGGCGCTGGCGAACCTCAAGATCCCGGGCGTGGGCTCGCTCAGCCAGAGCACCATCTGCAGGTTCGAGTCTCTCACGCTGTCGCACAACAACATGATCGCGCTCAAGCCCATCCTGCAGGCGTGGCTGGAGGAAGCAGAGAAATCCCACCGCGAGAAGCTCACCAAGCCCGAGCTCTTCAATGGCGCGGAGAAGAAGCGCAAACGCACGTCCATCGCAGCGCCCGAGAAGCGCTCGCTGGAAGCCTACTTCGCCATCCAGCCAAGACCCTCCTCGGAGAAGATCGCGGCCATCGCCGAGAAGCTCGATCTCAAGAAAAACGTGGTGCGCGTCTGGTTCTGCAACCAGAGGCAGAAACAGAAGAGAATGAAATACTCTGCCGGCATTTAGGGACCCTTCTCCAGGGATGGCCCTTTCCCTTCGTCCTCTCTTTTCTAACCCCCCCCCCCTTGTCTATCCTGCCTCTTTTCTTTCTACTTTGGCTATCAGAAACAATTCCGGTAAATGTGAACCCAGACCAACCCAGGAGCAAAGAAGCAAGCAGCTGAGCCCAAATCAGAGAGAAATTGTGAACCGGTTTCGCAAAGTGAAGAAAAAACAACCACAAACAACACAACAGGAATGTGTCAAGCTGTAGCAGAGCTGTCCCCTAACCGCACCTCGGCTGCTCGGCTTCATCAAGAAAGCGTGGAGCTGGCTGTCAACAGGAAGGCAGAGGGACAAGCTTTTGAAAACCCGCAAGAATGAGCAAGTAAGATTTGTTTTTATTCTTAAAGACGTCACCTTGTTCACGTTTAAAAGTACACTTTGCAGCTATTTTTCAGAGATAGAAATTGATCCAGGACTGAAACTCGAAGCTAGAGTTGATGCTTAATGTGATATGATAGAGACATCTCTAAAGTATTTTGAATTAAAAAAAAGATGGCAGATTTTCTGCATTTACACTGTATATTATATATATATTTTTATTGTGGTTCTTATCGCTTTCTTCCTTCTCTGAAGTGTTAATACAGTTGCGCCTGCTGTGTTCACTGATCTTGACAGCTATTATTAGATTATTGCCGTACAACCCTCTGTAAATTATTAATTTATCTCTCTGGCAACTTAATTTTGTGCACATCCTAATTAATTAAACTTCTTTAGTCTGAAAAATAAAACCGGCGGATACCTATAGCTAGTGATACTCAAAAATTTTTTCTTTTTTCTTTCTTTCTTTTTTTTTTTTTTTTTTTGTCTGATGAGTTTTCTGGATGTTTACAGCTTTCCAGTTAAGACTGTGTTCTCTTTGGCCTAGTTGTATATTCTCATGTTGAATGAAGATTGTTTCTTCCCTTTGTTTTTAACTGATAATGTTCTAATTTGTGAGCTGACACTCGATAATTGATGTCTTAATCGTGTAGACCTGATTGACTGTCCGAAGTCTTGTTTACTTCCTTACATATTTAATGGGGATTCCCACATTGTCCCCGCAGCACACGTGCTCTCTCACTCACCTTACATGCCTACACACAGACACATGTACACGTCTCTAACAGAAGAGAGGAAGCAGCTGGAGGTACACTGATGGCCAACCTTAGGTGCGTTCTCCACTTGGTGCTTACTCTGCTGGATTCTAAGATCTCACCAAGGTATTTCAGTCTCCCAGTTTTCGATTGCTTTGTTGCTACATTTTAACCTTTATAGGAACCCTTCAGTTTTTCCTTTTAGGAGGTTTGTTTGTAGGGGGAAAATTTTGGAACTATAAGAAAGACAGTGCACTGCTTGCAAATTCACAGTGTTTGGTAGAATCCTTTTGGAGCACACACACAAAAATAGGTACACAGCGACTGGTACCTTATCTATTGTAAATATTTCATTCAAAATGATGCACATATAAATATATTCTTACAGAATTTGCTGTAATTGCTGATCCATTTGAGGCTCTCCAAAGTTCTGAGTTCTGTATATGACCTTGTTTCTTGTTTATGTTAATGGATTCTTTGCTATAGTAATGTATTAAGTTATTTTGGGTGTTGTTTCATTGTCTTTCATCGAAGAGATGATTTTAATGTTTTACTGGCAAAGTATGCTGCTTTTTTCATTAAAATATGCTATTAATATTAAATGACTTTTAAAACGTGATGCAGTTTTTAATCATTTATGTGGGAATTATTTTGGTGCTGATTCTTTTAAAAGACAGGAACACAGAGAGTGGCCACTATTAAAAGGTGGCTTGGACTTTGTAAGAGGCAACTCCTTGGGAAAGGCTAAAAGAACAACAGGGTTTATAATATCACTTTAATGGTCAGAGCTCATCTCACAGGGTACTTTTGCTTTTTCGCTTAGATGAAATCATGGTGTCTGGCTCCAGATAGCTCCTCTAGAGTCCTTTCTCCAGACTTGAAATAATTCTGTAAAGAGAATTTACAAAGCCAAGGTCAGATGGAAACTATTTCAGCCATTCTTTCCCTTCTCCTATGGGGCAAAGGGAGAAAGGAACTCAGCCCACTTTTCAGTAGCTGTGGGAGGCTGGGTGTGGCAACAGTGGGGGCAGGACTTGGTGAACAAGGAGAGGAGTTCAACCCCCTGAGTTCTCAGTTCTTTAGCCTGTCCTAGAGATCAACACACAAGCCGTAGTAGAAAGCACCTGGGGTCCTGGCAGGTGAATAAAGTCTGTCTTGGTGTCCTCTGTCTCTGTTGTTTCCTATTCCCCATAACCTTTAAGGAAACTAGCATTATTGCAATAGACAGGGTGTGGCTGAGGAAAATCCTGGGTGGTCAAAAGGAACAAATTTTTGCCCCTTTTTGTGACTTTGTCTGGCACAGGAACTGGAGAAAGTCTATTAAACATTGATGTGGCCATGGGATTCTGACCATTTGGCACAGCTGCTTCTTTTTCTAATCCTACTTTAAGACCATCCTCTCCCATTATAATAATTTTCAGGCCCTTCACAATAGTTGGGCAATGTATTGGGCTTTCAGTGTTTATTTTTTCTAGTAAGGCTATGATTTGTATTTTTACACTGTCCACAGTTCATGGAATTAATTGCATGAGAGCATTATATTATTGTATAGATTAAACAAGAATAAAGAAGCAGGTACTGACCTGCCTGAACACGCTCTCTGAGGGTAACTCTTCTTAACTCTATCGGCCTTCCCCATATGAAACTGCCATGAGATATCTCTTTATTGGGAAGAAGCTAAGAAAACAGCCCACAATATATGAACATTGTTACACTGGCCCAATTTGGAATTAAATGCTGCAGGAAAAGTGATTATTTTCTAGACAGAACAAAAGTAGTTATAGAAGTTGGATGGCACATGCATGGAGAGACCATTTCTTCTATAACTGAAACAAGGTACATGCCTCAAAAACAAGATCTAAGTGTCTATTTAGATTGAATGAGATGCACTTCATAGGTTTGGAAGAAAACACTAGAACATAGTATTTTAGGAGAAGAAACTGTAAATGTAGGCACAGTGATATTGGTAGTTTGGTTTTATTCCTGTGTTTAGGAGGGCAGAATGTTCTGTCTTCCATTTCTGTTCCCATCCTCAGTTTCAGGTTTCCTGAAACTCTGGGTTTTTTTTTTTTTAGACAGCTCTAATCTCAGTAGTCTGGGAAGCAATTTCAGCACCATGGCCAGCGACCATGAGCTGAGTAAGAAGCGAACGCTTCACCAGCTAACCAGCTGAAGAACTTTTCACTTGTTCTTATTTATTTATTTATTATCCCCTCATTTCAGACCAGAGATAACGAGAGGGATAAGTTGACTGTGCTAACTGTGTAGCACATCACACTTTCTGATATGGAGCATGAGTGATTTCCATAAGAAATAATTTTCGTCTTCTTATGATTTGCTCACGAAGAGAAGAATTAGATGACAGAAGGTTTATTAGCGTGCTAGTGTCCTCGTACAACAAATAAGCCATCTCTCAGTGTAATCACACAAAAGCAGTAAACTGAGAAATGGTTCTTGAACAGAGATAAAATAGGTGCTTATTCTTCTTGGTTAATTTTGAAGTATAAGACAACTTACACATATGCTTGCACGGCCAAAATTCTTATGAATTGGAGAACTTTTTACTTCAGTAGTGAAGACTGAAGTCCCGTATTCCCCTCTAATTTACCAAGTTCTTATATTCCTGAATTTTTAAAACTATATCACACTTTCAGCTCATTTGTCCATTCATTATTAAGAGATTGCTTAAATGTGTGTTTTATGGAAATATTAGAATTTTCAAAAAAGCAAGTACATTCTGAAAGCTTTTATTAATGAGAGTTGCAGACATATACAAAACCAAAGATTTGGAGAGAAGAAAGTTGGGCTTAATGAAGGATTCAAAGGTAAGAATAGACTAAGCAAATTCTTGAGAAATATTCATTTGGTATTGATTTTCAGTGTATTCCTGAACACACAACAGAATATGTCTGAAATCTTTCCCATGTCAATCAAAGCCATCAGTATTCATGACTAATTTTGTATTTTCCCTCAAGGCCACAATTGCTGTCTTACTGCAAAGAGATATATTATGGAATGACTTAGCAGCCCACTTAGTGATCCTAAATCTTATGTTTCAGAACTGTCTAGTTTCTTTTTGGTAACTTCTGTAAAAGCAAATGATTTGATCTTTGTGTGTATGTGACCACATGAATCCACATTGAAATGAAAAGGAAATCACTAAGATGGGGCATGGTGGTGTACCCTGTAATTATAGAACTCAAGAGACTAAGATGAAAAATCAAGATTCAAAACCTGTCTGGGATACATGGAGAGTTCAAGGCCCTCTTAGGCTACCTAGTGTGATCCTGCTGCCAAAAACAGAAAGCAAAACAGCATATCACACACACACTCACTGATATCTAAGTACTGTATTATACTGTCCGGGAAGACTATATTTGCTATTGGAAGTTATCAATTTCACCAATACATTGCTTAAGGAAAAATAATGAAGACATGAAGAATTTGAATAAAGTTATTAAAATTTAGAAAGTTATCTCTTATTTTATATGAAATACATTTGCAAATGAATAGCAGGCATGATGGCTTGCACTTATAATCTCTGCACGTGGGCAGAGCTGAGGCAGGAGTGTTGCTGCAAGCTTGTGGCCATCCTAGGCTACTTAGTGATTTCCAGATCAACCACAAAACCATACTTCAAAACAAAAGGAAGCAAATCAATAAAAAAATAGCAGCTAAAGTAAAAATAAATAGTAGTATATTGTTAGCTTTTTGTTGTTGCTTTTTTTTCATCAAGTTCAGTTTGTGATTTTTTCCCAGATAATTGAACTGGGGGTGCGATAAGCTAAAATGCTTTATTTCAATTGAACTTCAGATAAGTCCTATTTTTTAAAAAAAAATGTATTGTGAAAACTCTTGACATGGGCTGGACAAGAGCAATGAAGGACAAAAAGTCCCACCCTATTTTATAAAACATTCTGTTTAGAGGGTAAGTCTCAAACTTTCTAGGCAGGCCACAACAAAGGCTTAGAAACTTGTATCTGTAGTTACTTGGCCCAAGTGATGTCTAACTCCAAGCAAAGAATTAACTTTATATTGTAGCTGGCTGTGAAGGGAGGGGCTGCCGCCAAAAGTAGAACTAGGTGGAGACTGTTCCCATAGAACAAAAAGGGGACAAAGGCTTCTGGTTGGCTCTGATGTCTCTGAAGTCTACATTTGTCAAGAGACAGATTTATAGCATTGAGAAAAATATTGCTAAATTTCCCCTGCTTCACCCCTTTAAGAGTCGTTCCCAGTACTGCAAGTCTATTATGAGCGAATTAATAAATTACACAGCGAATTATTAAATCCAGATAATTACAAGGAATAAGTAAGTAATCATTAGTTATCTCAGCTAATTACTGTGGGTCAGAGCCAGCCAGAATGGGAAATCCTCCCCGGGAATTGAAATTAACTTTGCACGGCGAGTCTCTCTGCTTGACATCCTCACTCTGTAGGCTCATGGCAGCTCCCCTGTGAGCCAGGCTTTCTATTTAACTTGGAGAGAATAGAAATAAAATTAAGTGGCAATGTGATAATAGGAAACAGCTCGGAAAGCAAACTGTGGGTTTTATTCTGTACTTCCTGTGCCTGGAGAGGAAAAGGTTTATTTACACCAGTTTAAAAAAAAAAAGATTTTATAACACCTTTGTTGAGCTGTGGCTCCAGGAAAAGACCAGAACAAACAACTACAGTCACTGCTGTGACAGTCAGGTTAGTGGCACAAGAGGACAGCCTGTGTGTGTGTGTGTGTGTGTGTGTGTGTGTGTGTGTGTGTGTGTGT
>NW_021620769.1:758641-783982 GCF_004785775.1 Grammomys surdaster | reverse complement strand
TGTGTGTGTGTGTGTGTGTGTGTGTGTGTGTGTGTGTGTGTGTGTGTGTGAGAGAGAGAGAGAGAGAGAGAGAGGAGGGAAAGAGAGTGAAAGAGAGAGACAGAGAGATGGGAGGAAGCAGCAGTCAGAAAGATAAAATAAAAATGTTACTATTTCCTTTTATCTGCACAGTGGAAGGGCTGCTGAAAAGTGCAACGCAGGTATAATAGGCTGCGTGTTTGCTTGGGTAACAATGTGCTTTCATCTTGCTACAGGAAGACCCAGCTCTGTGCACATGTTGTCTTTAGTTCATCTCTTCACCAGATGCTTCATGAACTGGCGTCACTTTTTTTTTTTTTTGCATCACCTTCTGCATCCAGCCTCCCTTACCCTCCCCACCCCCTTCCCACCAAGCCCCTAGGCCTTCCAAAAGACAGAAAAGAGGGTGAAGCCTGATGCTTGTTGGAAGGTAGAAAATGAATCCGTGTGATAATGTGACTGTGTGTATCACAGGTCTGGGAGAGCCTGGGCATGTGAAGAAAACGGTTGTTAATATATTAAAATGAGGGGAAATCGAAGAGTGCTCTCTAGCTCCTCTCTCTTTTTATCAATTGCAATTAGATGGACGGTCTTTCCGCTCATTCCCTGCTCTAGTCTGGGATGATAATAAAAATTTAATGAAGCCTGGGACGAGTCGAGAGCTCTGTCGAGGGACCGTGGAATAGAATATTTTAACTGTACATTTATACCAACTGTCTAGCTTCAAAGACGTGACTGCTTTTAATCTCGAATTATAAAACCACAGACTTGAAATTAAATATTAGATACCCTCGGATCCCCTTCCTTTCTGAAATATTGTCACGACTCTGTTTTCCTCCATTGCCCCGGAACACACATTATCTTGGGTCTCCAATTACATTTCTGTGAATAATAGATGGCTTTGATAGGGTATTCTAGTGTGTGTGTGTGTGTGTGTGTGTGCGTGTGTGTGTTTAAAAAATAGAGTTGATGCAATATTAATTGACTGTAGATGTTATAAAAACGCACAGCCCCCTTTGCAGGAACAAATCGATGGGCTAGGGATGTGGGAGAGGATGAAGGCGAAGGTTTTCCCCAGCGCGGGTCACTTCTTTGAGAAGGGAACCTTTCAGAGCACGAGCAAGAGAAAAGACACCCCAAGTTCTGGAACCAGCAGCCTGAAGTGAGGTACTCCGGCCAGGACAGAGTAGAAAAGGTGGGAAGCAGTAGCGGGGCGCGCGGAGCCGCCACCAGCGGAGGCTTTCTTCTCTTTCCAAGGTTAATGCTTGGGCGCCGAGGAATCAACATCCTCACCCAACTCTGCGGTCCGGACACCTTGTGGTGTGCACCTGCTGGTCTTGGGTTGTCCGCTAGCCCCAACCCCTCTCTTCCCTTTACAAGATCCGGGATGTGCGGTGGCAGACAGTTGGGAGAGGAGGGAAGACAAGGAGCAGAGCCACCTTCCAGTGGCTAGGGAGCCTTCACTAGCTCTGGGCAACCCCCCAGAGCCCTGGGTAGCCTTGCCAGGCTTACAGCCAGAATCTCGCAAGAAAGAGAGCCCCAGATCCGTGCTTCCTTGCATTTTACTAATCACATCTATTTAAATTCTAGCGCGGTCTGCCTTGCTCTCCCCGGGAAAGCTCTGGAGAACTGGACCCATCAATTATTCTGGAAAAAAAAAAAAAATCCCAGACTCTGCGAGGCTTCAAGCCTGCCAGAGGGAGGCGGCGGGAGGAGGTGCCCACCCTCGTTCCCACCCCGCTCTCTCCTCTCCGCCCCTTCTAGGCGACCCTTGGGTGGACACTTAACTTCAAGGCTCTGGAATTCCACAGGGCTTCTGCATGGCCTCTGGGGGTGTCGGGGGGGGGGGAGGGTGTTCGCACTTTTGTGGGCAGAGACGGAAGATGGTGGGAACAGGTTGAGACCCGCTTTGTTTTCCCTTCACCTTAGGGGCCAGGTGTCAGTCTTCTGCAGAGACACCGGGTCTTCTTCTGCACCTCTGTCTGACGCTCGATTTTGCCAAGTCCCTCATGCTTCCTTGGTGGTTGGGGACTATCGGGGAAGGGCTTACGGACTGGCTGTTGCTGCTCCTCTGTTTTACCATTCTGCCTTGGGTACTAGTTCAGAAGCCTTTTAGGAATGTCGAGTTAACGCTGCTCCGTAGCCTGCTCCCCACCCCCCATTCAGTCTCTGGGATGCCCGGAGGCCCAGCAGCAAAGCAGCAATCCCTGGTGCGCAGCTGGATGCGCAGAAAGAACCCGGGTCCTTGTAAAGTAGGGAGGCGGGTGAGCTAGGCTAGTAATTACTGCTCCCCATCCCTGCCCAGCCTCACCCGCCCCCACTCCTCACTGGGTCTGCAACCATTACTCCACCTGTCACTTGGCGAGTATAAGCTCCCTCCCCCCACTTGGTTGTAGCTGAGAGCGTCAGTGTCCCGTTCCCCTTCCATGGGGTCTAAATCACATCCTTACTTTTTTGTTACTATATTTATTAGTTCCATCTTTCTCTTTATCCTCTAACTTTTTTAGTTTTCTGACCCTGGGAATGGACTCAGTCTTTTTTTGGGTATACTGGTGAGTTTTGTGCATCATCGGCAAGGGCTTTAGTGTACACTTGTCCTTTGCAGGTCTTCCTGAACAATTTGAAAAGGAAAGACAATGAGCACTATCATCCTATGAGAACCGATACTTGTGAAAGAAGCCAGCTTACTTCTGAAATGACTCTGAGGTGCCATTCTCTTTATCCAGGCTTGAAAGCAAATGCGTTTGTAAATTATTAAAAGGGTTAAAACTGTAAATCAACATACTCACTGGTGGGCTTCTCTTACTGCACAGTTTGTGTTCTTGGAAGATTATGATGATGAAGGTTGCCAGGCTCAATCACTGGGAGAAGAAAGGCTGATAACCACCAGGCTTCACTGTCTCATGCCCCTAGTTGACTACCCTGACTTGGTGGAGAGCTTGTTGGTCTAGCACAGAGGTGTAAGTTGTGGAAGAACCCTTCTGCGAGAAACTGATCCTCTTATGCTGAAATTTCAGCAACAACCCAGGGCCCAGGATGTAAGGGCAAGCTTTTCTGATGACACTTGTCCAGACTGTGCATCTTTCCTGCTGCAATCCGGGTGCCTGGTCTTCCTAGTTATCAACGCCAGGGGGCTCTGGTTATACTGGGGTGGGAGTGGAGTAACTGTCCCTGGTGGTGATTGGTGTGACAGCCAGGCCTGGGTTGCGGTTGAGCCAAATCTCTTTACAAGAAAGAGAAGTAGGATACATGTTTTATGGTGTAGAGAGGGGACAAAGTTCCTCAAGTCTTTTGTAAGCTTGGATTGAAGTCATTCAGAGATTCAGATACTAAAAGCCTCTACCTCAACTCATATTTTCATACAAAATGTTTCCCTAGGTCACATTCACATAATCCCATGTCCAAAGATAGAGGCTCGTGAATGTACACAGAGAACACCCCGGCCATCACTGTGAAAGTGGAGTCTCTTCTCATTCTAAGCAACACCCTCTTCACTAGTGAACATCCCGAAGACTCAGGTCCATTTTTATCTCTTTGTCTCCAGTGAATCTGCCAGTCTTTGACTTTTGTCTGTTACAGGCATCTTGCCCACTCATCCTGCCTTATTTTGAAACCAACAGTGATGTCCAAGTGCAACACTTTTTAACTCCAAAGGTAAAAAGCATCCCTGCCTCTCTGAAGACTGGAAAGCACTGTTGGCAGTTGTGATCAGCAGGAATGAGGGATCTCAGTTAGCTCTCAGTTAGTTCTTTTCAGAATACTTGATTCAGAGTTTTAGGGGCCCGATCTCCATGAGTTTATATTGCCTTCCAACAATAAAAAAAAAATAAATAAAAGGCCAGGCTGGCTAACTTGTTGCTTCTGGTGTTATTTGGGTATCAAATTTGAGAGTCTTATTGACAGTAACCAAGGTGGCTAACTTCCTGAAGATGAGTCTTTCTTCACCTGATACCAGGATGAAGGCAACTGCTTTTCTCCCTTCACCAACACTCTGGAGTCTGTAAGGGAGGAGAAGCTGCCTCTGACAGGTGAGCTAGGGCATTTGATTCCATCTGGGAGAACAGTTTGGGAGTAGCCTGTGTTGGTGCTCTTAAATAAACTCTCATCTTTCTTTCTGAAGTAACTTAGATTTTCTTCCATCATTTCTTCACCTTGCAGCCTTGAGAGATATTAGTCACAGCATTGCTAGAGGGAATCTTTTCTTTCTCTCTTTCTTTCTCTCTCTCTCTTTCTTTCTTTCTTTCTTTCTTTCTTTCTTTCTTTCTCCCTCCCTTCTTTTCTTTCTTTCTTTCTTTCTTTCTTTCTTCTTCCTTTTTTTTGTTTTGTTTTTGACACAAGGTCTCACTATGTAGCCAAGGCTAGCCCTGAACTCACAGAGCTCCACCTGCCTCTGTCTCCCAAGTCCTGGGATTAAATTTACCACCATCCCACACCATCCCAGCTCATTCTTCCATTTCTTAAACAATTTCATTGATTTCCCACCCCATACTGCTTTTTGTTTTTTCAGTAACACACCCCCTCCCCTAGGATTCACTCAGAGGTTCTGAGGTGGATAAGAAAGAAGGAGTATGTGAGGAGAAATGGTACTTTCCTCAGTGGAGTGGGGGAGGGGGGAATGTCCTTCTCCCACCTCCCTGGGTTACTATTACAATTGCAGATGTGCTACAGGGAAACAGTTACAATGACACAGGGCTTCCCTGCAGTGGCCAGAGCACCTATCTCACCAAGACTGTGAGGAGAGGAGCCAAAATGCTAACCCCATAAATTGTACATAGTTTTAGAAATAAGTGTTGACTTGCTGTAAGGAAAATTAAAGTATTTCCCAACATGATGGTCCATTAACTGTAGATGCTCGGAGGAAGGGGGACTTCTCTGAACTGAAACGTGATAAACAACTGCTTCCCACTCAGGAAAACTCAGCCACCTTTCTCCTCGAAACCAGGTGAGACTGGAATTCTATGGTTTTGTTATTCACATTGTAATTTCAATAACTGTTAACTTTCTTTTTTTAGAAAATATAGCTTTCCTGTTTGATTTTGACATCAGAATATAAGATGCCCCAAGCCAGAGTGAAGTTGGAGGCTCCTCCTGTTGCTACAGACTTAGGAGTTTAGGAACTAGTGGGTAGGAAACATGTCCTGGTCTTTCAGGAGAAATAGTTGTAACTGGGGTTGGGGGTTTGGAGGGGAGAGCAGTCAGATTTAATAGAAACTCCGAGCAATCGTGTTTACTGTGCCTGAGTTGGAAGGTATTTCACAACTCAAGTAATGATGGTCAGGAGTAGCCTTCTTCCACAACACTCAACTCATGGCCATTAGGGTAACAGTTACTGCAAGACAAAAATTATTTAATCAGATTAGACATGTCTTTAGTGCTTATTCCCTCAGCGTTTCACTTTCCCCTCCCCCTCCCTTCTTCTCTAAGATGAATGAGGAAGTGTTAGAAGCTTGTATCACTCATTGAAAGAGAATTTCTTCATCAGCTTTAGCAGCAGTCACTGGTTGCATATAGAAATGATCACGCCCAAGTCTACACGGAATCATTTACATGACGGAGAATCCACACAGAGATGTAACCTTGGCTTCCCAGCTGGGGTAAGTCTGGGACTTTGTTTGTTTGTAATTTACAATAAACAGGCATACTTTGATAAGGCAGGGCAGGCATACTTTCCAAGTTTTGTAAATTAATTTATCTGGGTCCAGTTCTCCAGTGTTTTGTCTTCTCCAGGAGAGGGTGGTATCCTTGACAACTGAAGCCAGTTGCATGAAGTGTAGTGAAATCTAGTTTTTAGACACAACCTTCTTCTGATATATGGCTACCAGCAGAAACTGGATGGAGTGAACAGCTTAGGAGGCCCTTTCCCACCAGCTTCTCATCCATCAGAGCTGGAGCAGGTTAGGAGGAGCAAAGAGCTAAGGGCCAGGTCGCCATTCATGGTGATACCTTAAGACTTGTTTGTATACTGTGTGGATGCAGAAGAACATAGCAGGCCACATGAGTGAATGAGGAATCAAATGTGGACCCAAAGCCCTAAGGGCTCTCCCACTCCTAGCTGAGTTTTAGATTTCTTCCTGCCTTTCTTATGTGCATTGCTCTCAGACCCTTGTTCCTCCTCCTTCCACCTTGCTATGCTTCTCCATCTTCTTCTCTTTCCCACAGTCCCTTCCAGAACACTTTTACAGAGTGTGAATTGCATGCCAAGCTAGGGAGAAATGATCTCAAGCAATTTCACATTCAGATAAATTTCACAGGATCCTAAAAAGTAATGCATGAAGCTTAGATCCCAGTTTTGAGGGTGACATTGGTTGGAAACCATGTGAGACAGATTGGAGTTCTAGGAAAGAACAGAACCGGGTGGCTATCCTGGGTCTCTGGTGTAAGGTGTTGGAAAAAAAAAAAAAAGAAAGAAAGAACAAGATATTCTCATTCTGTGATACTTTTTAGCTCAGTTGAAGAAGGCATCAAGGACTCTTTTATGCTTTTTTCCTTAAACACACACACAAAAAACCCCACATAGATGCAGTTTTATATTTACTACTCAAATCCCCTGACTTTTGGATGGAAATGCCATCAGTTGTCTCTGCCCAGTTCTTTTGTAGATGTATTAATCATAACCACAAGGATTGCTAAAATGGCAGGGCTCTCTTCGCTTTTCAGTTTATACAGAACAGAATCATTTACATAAAGTCCTTAAGGCAAATAACTGTTGGGGCTCTAATTTATATCTGATCGAAAATTAGCCGTCATTATGCGCTCCATTAGCAGCGTCTTTAATGTGCTTCTAAGCGCCATTTGTCAAGCGGCTTGTTAATATCCTTCAAGTCTTTAAAGTTGAGAGCTCATTAAAGAGTGCGCGCTGTTATTGATGTAATTTAGATGAGTTTGGAAGAGCAAGCACACCATGCCTTGAGTGGGCAACCTCCAGAAACCAGGGCTAAGGGGCATTTGGTGACCAAGTTCACAATCAATGATTTCCTATAAGGCTTCTAGTTCCCTGGACAGCAGCTCTGAGTCCGAGGAGGATGTCGTCTATGGCCCACTCCCTGATTGAGAGTAAGCCATTCACCTCTCCAGGAAGACCTGTGTTGTCTTGAATTCTCTTTTTGTTTCCATTTATTTTGCTGAGCTTTCTTAGAAATGGGTCCTGACCCAGTATCATATGTGGGAGAACTCTATAGTATAGTTTCTTCTTCATAGCTCCACCTCTGGTTAGCACCTACTTCTGGAGACTTCTTTATTCCCCATTGAGAAAACTCGAGGCCTGTCGACAGAGATGTTGCCCTTGAACCTGTTTTGACTGAGGTACACCAAGCCCGCTTAATTATGTACATATTATTACATTATCTATCAAAAACCCCATCAGAAGAGCATAAAGGCCAATAAATTATCTCAGTTATTCATCTAAAAATCCATATATTTTGTCATTTTCTTTCAGGAGGAGATTATGTTAGTGTAACACAATAAAGAAAACCATTAGCACAGCCAGAAAATTGCAACTGAGTGCAACAATAATTCCACTGGCAAGAATAAATAACAGTTAGAGAATGGCATTCCTGCCTTAGATTTTCGGGGCGGGGCGGGGGGACTGTCAACACCTCCTGTAGATCCCAGTCTTGACTTTATCAGTGAATCTTGCTACCAGGGGTTTAGTTACAACTCCCCTCTCACTCTTACATTTAAAAAAATTAAACCTCCATAATTTCTGAATTCCCTCTTCTGTTTCTACTCTAAATTCATTCCCCCTCCTGAGACCTTCCCTGTATTCAGAGATTAATGCAGATAATGAAAGACTTCAGGAGTTTTATTCTCCTCTAAATTTCTGAGATTCCTCCAGCTTAGAAGGTTGGGTGTGAGGATGGCTCCACTCTGTTAGAGTGGAAACGAAACCAGTAGTTTAGGGAGTGGGGGAGGGGCGTCTCAAGCCCTCCTGCTCTTTCTTGCCCTTCTTTCCCTCCCTCTGAAAGAATAATCTTTCTCATCATTCCTGGAACAGCGTCTTCGCTCGCACGTCCACACCTTAAAAGAGTTCATTACATACACAACAGAGATGGAGAAGGGAGAAAGAAAGATATAATAAGATCAATTTAAGGACATATTGAGGTCATAGAACAGCACAAATATTCTCAAGTGCTCTGTATGATGTGCGGCGGGGATTTGGGGCAGTTTTATTGTGTGGTTAGGATCCTCATCTCCGTTGATTTTTACAGGATTCCTCCAGGCTAAAGTAATAAAGCGAGTAATTAGAATGCTAAAGACAGATGTAAATAACAGGGACGAGACGGCGGTGACAGATGAGCGGCTGGGTCAGGAAAGAGCCCAGTCGGTGGAAATGACACGGCTCCACACTCTCTCCCCCACCCCCACCTTGGGCCTCTCTGCTATCTCTGGCCGTGGCCTTAGGCGGCCAGCTGGGGACACAGTGGTCAAAATTGCACTGGGAGGTGAGGCGCTAGGAGGCCTCGGGAGCCACAGCCAGGCCACTGCTCTGCTCTGGGAGGACGGTGCAGCGCGGGGCTCTCCGGACCGTCCTGGGTCGCCAGGTCTCTCAGGTCACCGCGGCTCTAGCCCCGAGCCTCGCCTCCGCCCAGCTGCCTTCTGCTTTTTTTTCCCAGCCAGCTCTCGGGTAGACCCCTCAGTCCAGCTATAGCCCAGATCCTAGGAAACCACCCTCCCCCACAACCCTTCTGTCGCCCCCGCCGCAGAATCCAACAGTCCCCACAAGTTACCAGAAATCACAGGAAAAACCCCACACCACGTCCCCTCTCGCCCCAATAAAGCAATCCCTGATCACTTTGAGCAAAAGGTGTAACCCTGGCTTTTCCAAATCTGACCCAACGATTACTAAGTACTCCGGAAGCCAATGGAGCGATTCCTAGTGAGTGAATTCGTTCTCTACATAATCTGGGTGGAAGAGCAGCCGGGGCTCAGTTTGTAACTGAATTTTTACAAAAGGGCCAGAGCTACTCAACCATTTTAATCTCTGGCACCAGAGAATGAACAATTAGATCTGATTAAAGACTCATGATGAACAGATCCTCAAGTCCCACGACAAAACCCCACGGGGCATGTTCAGAACTGGTGTATAGCTGGTCTCTTATTTCCTTTAGAAGATCCTCAGTGTGGACACATGCCTGTTCGAGTTTGCAGCTTTACCTCAAGGCTAATTCCTGGGTTACTGCTGCTGGTGGGAGTGGACGTGGTCTAAAAAGCCTGCTTTTCTGTTCCTTTTACAGCATTAAAGGTCTTCTACCGCTCTCTATAAGAACACCCTCCCTCCCCAACAAACCAAGCAACAGACCCCAGAGGGAGCCAGAGTCTACCAGAAAGCTTCCCTGGTACCTCCTGGGAATGTTGGTACTGGGGTGGGCTCAAACGTGCTTGTGAAGCAGAGCCTTACACACCAGCCCATAAATCCCTTTATTGTGATCTAAGTTAAAGACAATAGTTAGGCACTCTATGGAGAAAAAGAACCCAAACATTCCACCCTATTCTTGGGGTAGGGGAGTAAAATAGTGGGTTGGGGTAAAGCAAGGCAGTGTAACTTGAGATTCAAGGATGTTTGGGGGTTTTGAATACCTAATCAGTCTGCACAGCTTTCTCATTTCTGCCCATCTGTTACAGAGGCACCTCTCAGTCTGTTTCCTACCTACCGCAGACTGTTAGTATCTTGACTTGGTGTAGCAATTTTACTTTTGACCATCTCTTCCTATAAGACCTAAGCACCAAATATGAGAGGAACTACATATCTCTGTCTTAACTTCTATTTTCTCCTTAAACAAGCAGAGCCGTGTCTACAGTGTGTCCATGCAGCTGGTGACAGCAGACACCCTTCGGCTGAGACTTCTTAGGTGTGTACAGCCACGGCTAAATTGTTGCTTTTCAGATCACTGTGACTGGGATGAAAACTACATTAACACAGTCAGGTGCAGTGGAGAAATCACAGCAACACTGGGGAAAAATTGGTAGCCTTGCCCGGATGATCAGTTCCTGTCCTTACCAGCCTGACCAACGGCAGATGCTCTGACTTGCGAGATAGGACTGGACTTCAATATGATCAGGGGGAGACAGTCTAGCTAAATCTCCAGTTATCACATTTGATTTTTGAGAAAAAAAAAAGATAAAATTGAAAACCTCAGTGTATTATAGTCTGAGGACGTAAAATACAGTTATGATCTGGTCTTGCGGTCTTAGATTGCAGTCTTTGTTTATGCTCCTAAGGGCCAGCTTGCTATCTAAAAATCAAGTCCGGGGGGAGGACAGGGAGCAGCAATGCCCCAGGGGAAGTTGCAATGCAGATGGAGTAGTCAAGCGGTAGGTGCGAATTCCTCCCTGGCACACCAGCAATGTGACTGGGTGTAAGGTCACAGCCAAGGTCGCTGAGGGGTAGGCCATGAGGAAGAATGAGCAGTCAATGCAATTACTGAAAAACTTTACTCCTTTGTGAAAGGTCCCTTTCCTCTGGGGAAGGTACTTCCTGTGTGCAGAAATTCTTTCTGTTGTGGACTTTTCCAGCTCTAGGTTGTGACTTAGTGATTAAAGAACACATTTTAAAGGGCAGAAAAGGAGTAATGTCTATCTGCAGAACTCAAGTCAGAGTCAGTTTCTCATGACAAAGCTTTAGTTACATTGTGGTGTCTGTTTTTGTCAGGTTGCAGTGTAAAGTGTATTTCTTTCTGTGTGTTTTAGGGAAAACACTTAGGAATGTACTTCGCTACCAGACTTCAGTGAGAAGTCTTTCTGGGTCACATCAGCTCTAGTGATTTATCAAGTTTTTTTCCACTTGAAACTTTGTTTTGTGCATTCAACACTTCTCTAACACTTCTTGAAACTCTTGATGTCATCATCAGGATTAAGAGTTCCAAGGATGCTCTACAATGCTCAGTCGTCTCTAACTTGGTTTTGATCAACTATGTCATTAACAAATGTAGAGAGTTAGCTACATGTTTAATTAAAGCAAGTCCCCTCTCGCCTCTGATCCCCCCACCCTCTCTCTCTTTCTCTCTCTCTCTCTCTCTCTCTCTCTCTCTCTCTCTCTCTCTCTCTCTCTCTCTCGGAATCATTTCTCAGCCTGTCCTCTTTCTGAGGACAAACTCTCTCATGTCTCCTATTGCTGTCTTTTGTTGTACTTTGTAATATTTGAATGTTTGTTTAACTCTGGAGGGTGTAACACACACACACACACACACACACACACACACACACACACACACACTCATCACATCCACCCGGCCAACACATACCAAAAACTATAGCTAAACATTGAGGTAAATAAATCAATGTGCCTTTTGACCAAAAAGATGTAACCTCTAGTAACTTACTTTTCCAAAACCTGATCTAGCAATTTAAAGGGAAGGAAGAAGGCAAATACAGCGATTCCTGAGTGACCTTCATTTTCCTTCTTTCAATTTAAATAGCTGAAAAGCCTAGTCCTAGTTTGCACATGAAAGTTAAAAAACGGTCAATAAGCCAGGCAGTGGTGGTGCACGCCTTTAATCTCAGCACTTGGGAGGCAGAGGCAGGCAGATTTCTGAGTTCAAGGCCAGCCTGGTCTACAGAGTGAGTTCCAGGACAGCCAGGGCTATACAGAGAAACCCTGTCCTGAAAAACAAAACAAAAAAAAAAACTCCAACAAAACAACAACAACAACAAACAAAACAAAAAAAAAAAAGAAAAAACAAAAACAAAAAAACCCAAAAAGCCCAACCAACCAAAAAAGGGTCAATATTGAGTAACCACTGTCTTTGCTATAAGAGAAGGAAAGTCAGGCTGCTGTGGGCCTCCAGATGGACAAGCCCTTCAGTTGCTGAAATCTCATAGGCAACACCCAGAAGAGCAATGTCTTCCCTTGTCCTCCTTCCTTCTCCCATTTCCTGCTCCTCCTCATCTTCCTTCTCCCTCCTTGTTTGTTTCAAGACATTTTTCTGATTAGCCTTGGCTGTTCTGGAACTTGCTCTGTAAACTGACTCCAGATGAACCGGGCCTGCACCATCGCTACAGCTGCCAGCTGTTTTCTGCACCAGAGAGTAAACATTAGAGAAGTCCCACCCCCTGAATTTACTTGTTTCTAGCCCAGTCCTAGTGCAGTTCCTAGTGACACATGGCCACTCATTAAGTGCTTGTTAACTGAAGGCTGAGCTGAGCCACTTAAAGAGCGACCTGACAGTCAGGTGCTTTCCTTTCTTGTTGTCAAGAAAGTATTTTGCTTATGAATTCATGATGGGGAAGGAAGACTTAAAGTTAATAATCAGACAATCCTCGTTGGAAGGTCAAGGCAGTAGGATTCAGAGTTTGAGGCCAACCCAGGATACCTAATGAGACTGTTTGAAAAAACTGAAACACAAACAGAAACGAACAATAGAACCCTAATGATTGGAAGGAGTTAAAAACCTATGTGGTAGCCCTACTTACTTTCTTTTGTTTTTCTAACGCTATGTGTTAGTATTCTGTCTAAACTCCACCTCCACAGTTACCTGGCAACAGCCAGGTGGGCGTGCCCGCTATAAAACGGGCTGCTTGCCTCCTCCTCTCTCTTGTTCTCTTGCTCTCTTGCCTCTAGCTTCTCTCTGTCCCCTCGCCCTTCCCCCCTTCCCTTTCCCCTCTCTCCACATGGTCATGGCCGGCCTCCACTTCTCTCCTCTCTCTCTCCTCTTTCTCCGCCATCTTCTCCTGCTTCTCTCTCCACCTTTGCCCTCTGCCCTGAATAAATCTCCTCCCCTTTGGAACCGTTTGGTCTGGTGTTGTCTGTTCTAAGCTGCGCGCCAAAGTCTAACACTATGCTTCTTTCCTTGTAGCTGGTTTCCTTGTAGCTGGTTCTAGAAAGAGGCTCCTGTAAGAAGCAGTTATAAGAAAATGGAATTCTCTGTAAGAGGTTAAGTTTCTGACCTATGCAAAAACTCCTTGGGATGTATGAGTCATTTCTCTTTCTGGATAAATGAGGAGTTCTCTTTTTATTGGATAAATGAAGGCAGCAACCCCTGTAAATCTCCCTCTCTACTTTGCCTGAGGTTTAGGTTAAATTATAACAGTTTTCTCTTCCACGATACATCTTTTCAAATACTTACCATGTGATTGTCTAGTGTTTTCAACTTGCTTTTTTTAAAATTTAATTTTTTTACTTATTCACTTTACATCCTGCCCACTGCCCCCTCCCTTCAGCTTTCGTTTAAGGGTCTACGTTATTACTTTCTATCTGCCACCTGACTCTATCACACCTGCGATAGCTTAGCACAGACGATGTGGTGTGTGCCGTCTTGGATCTTGATGGACTTGAGTTCAAATGCTGGATGAAGTCAGACTGGAAAACTTTCTAGTCATATGATGTTGCAGGGAGACCTCTCTATGAGTTGTTATTTTTTATCTCCAAATCTACAGTGGCCACTTTCCTCATTGTTTTAATTATCATTTGAGGCATCACAGTGTTTCGTGCTATTTATTTATTTCTTTATCCATCCATTCATTTAGAGGCAGGGTCTCTCTACATAGCCCTGGCTGTTGTGGAGCGCCCGATGTAGAACAAGCTGGCCTTTAACTTACAGGGATCTTCTTGCCTCTGCCTCTCAGGTGCTAGGATTAAAGGCAAGCGCCACCATGCCCAGCCTTAGTGCATTTCTACATGCTAAATAAAGATTAGTGCTTTTCCTTTTTATTTTGAGCTTTGCACAATTGAAGTGTTCCAGATGGTAATTTTGTGTTTTATATTGTCTTTTGAGAACATGATAAAGTAATCTCATTTTCTCAATTATTTCATCTACAAAATATAGACAGTAATAATTATATATCCTTTCATAACATTTATTTATTAAGACTATTAATGGATATACAATCTTTGGCAAAATTCATGTATTATCTAAGAATGATCTCAAAAAAGCACATGTATCTCCTAGAAAAGATGGCTCAGAAGGCTGAGAATATCATTTCTAGTTTGGGCAATCAGGTTTTTTCAGCAGTACTTATAAGATGTAGAATTTTTCTAGGCATAAATTTATTTCTTGAGAAAATCGAAATTAAAATAATTCACCTTTCCCATTCTGCTAAGTGGTTCTAATGCATACAGAAAAATGTGAAGTGGATTGCTGCTTTGGCTTCAGGGACACTATGCTGACCCATGAGTATTGACTAGGTGAATGTAAAGCTAGGATCTAAACAGTGGCTGCAAAGATCTGGGTGGTGAGGCACTCACGATGCACAGCCAGGCTCCGGAGACCAGCTGAAACTCCAGGTTGCAGGGAACTGGTACTCTGGGAGGAGAAACTGGGTTTTGACACCAGGAAAAGGCAGGAACTGATGTTGTAGAGGTGTTCCACACACGATGATCCCATCCCAGGAATGAAATGGACAGAGGATTTTTCCCTGGCTGACTTTTGCCTTGTGAACTTTATCTAGGCTTTGCAGGTGTAGTGGGGAAGGAATCACAGGTTAGGGCATTCGGCCACCAAGTGCCTGGTTCAAGGCTGACATTGTCTATCATACTTAGTGATGCTTTCTCTTCTGTCCAAGGTTTCTAGAAAGTTTATATTAGTAAGGGAAGCCCCAGACACAATTACTTTACTTGAATTTCAGGGCGCTAGAATGGTTATATTAGCAAAGGGAGCATTTCAACTATGTTTGTTGACTTTCTTTGGATTTCAGGTATTCTGAAACACGTTGAGAATGAAAAATACACCCTGATTTTGAAAATCTAACAGTTCCTTGGGAAAGGCACATAAAGAGTAAGTAAAGGATGCTTGTGTGTCTACATTCTATGGAAGTGGAGTATAAAAAAGCCGTTGGTACCTGTAGCAGGCATCATGCACCTTGAATTGATACAGGCAATAAAAGAACTTTTTTCTCCTTCTCTTCCCCCACTCCCTTTTAGGACGCAGGGTATGTCGCCTAGGCTGATCTTGAACTCATGATTCTGCATCAAACATTCCAGTGCTGAGATTATAGCTACCATGCCTAGCTGAGAATGCATTTCTTACTTTGGAGCCAGCTTTGTTAAATTGTAACCATTTGTTGAAGTCACTAGACTTTAAATACAAGTGACAAACCCTCAGTAATTCTGTGTCTTTTAAGGTTAGCCCTGAAGTAGAGAAGACAGATAGTTTGCCTCTTAATTTAGTACATATTTTCCATTTCAATCAATTTTTTGTTGATTCAGTGTAGTTTTTGATACACTTGCTCAAGAACTTTACTCACATTAGTAGCACGTATCATCAGCTAAAAAGGAAAACGAAAACTCTCTCCTCAGCCTTTTAATGGCAATAGGTACTGTGGTCTTGACTCACAGAATGCAGAGTATTGTAACTGGAAGAGTCAGGCTAGTAGGTCTGGCCTATAATCAGTCACTTGGGATGAACAGGCAAGGGGATTCCAAGTTCAAGACTTGCTTCAGCTGCAGTGAATTCAAGGTCAGCTTGGGCCTTTAGTGAGGCTCTGTCTTAAAATGAAGAAACACAGACAAGGGCTGGAGAAAATGTTCAGTGACTAAAGGCATGGACGACTCTTGCACAGGACTCACGGGCAGTTCTCAGCACCCACACAGGACAGCTCTCAACTGCTCTAGCTCCTTGGAGATGCCACACCTCTGGCCTTGAGGGCACCCACACACAGGCGGGCATACAGCGTACATACCTACACATACGTAATTACAAATAATCTTAAATATTTCAAAAGTAAACGAAAGGCTGGTAATGTCATGTCCCAGGCCTTGGGTCAAGCTGTAGTGTAGAGAAAACAAGAGAACAGAATGAAAAAGCAGGCAACAAATGGCTTCTCTTTGTTCGCTTTGTAAAGATGCTGTCATTTCGATTGATGTAGGTGCTGAGGATGAAGGCCAGGACCTTGCCGTGGCTGGAGGTGAGCACCCCTTGCTCTGCACGATGCGGAGAGCCGGTGAGAGCTGTGCAGCACCGGCAAAGCTCAGTGGTGGCACGTCAGTAAGTCCCAGAAGCTAATCTAGTCCTCACCTGTCTCTCCAATGAAACAATTTGGCCGCTGAATTTGCTTCACATTCTTTAGCACCTGGGGACCTGACTTTGGCAGACAGTGTCCCTCAGGACTTGGCTGGGGGCCAGGCCACTGCAGAAGGCAGCATGGAAGCCGAGGAGGGAGAATTAGTTAAGCTTTTAGGTAATTCACATTTCACTTTTACAGGGATGTGTAGAGATTCCCACCATCAGTTAGATTTCAGTTGCTCAGTCCAAGTCACATGTCATCCGTGAACAATGAGCATTAAAGCCACTGATTGAGCCTTAAGGATGATAAAAACACACACAGAGGGAGCCTTTGAATAGACAGGAGCCTAAGAGCCTAAAACAATTCATATAGACCTGGAGGGAACAGAGACACCTCAAGGGGCTGCATTTCACTTCGCTCTGTGTAGTTAGCTGCCCTGGTGGGTCTGGAAGTCACAGACTGTTATTACTGAAATAACCGAGAGACGTCCAAACACATTCAACGCACACATTTTTGTTTTGTTTATAAGCTATGAGCTATTTGCTCATAGCTTAAGCCGATGCATCCAGACACTCAACTTACTTACACTTGCAAATTATTGTCCTTGAGGGTTTTTAGTAGGTATAGATAGGTTCATCCATAAAACCATTGCTTACAGCGGCTAATTCTCAAAGATCATAGGTGTGTGTATGTGTGTGCGTGTATGTGTGTGTATGTGTGTGTGTATGTGTGAGTGTATGTGTGTGTGTATGTGTGGTGTGTGTGTGTGTGTATGGGTGTGTGTATGTGTGTGTGTATGTGTGGTGTGTGTGTGTGTGTGTGTGTGTGTGTGTATGGGTGTGCTCACCTGTACATGATATGTGAGGACCTCATTTTGAGATGTGGGCTCTCACTAGGGTTCACTCAGCTCATCTGTCTGACCTGTGAGCTCACGAGATCTGCTTGTTCCTTCTCTTTGCTAGGGCTGGAGTACACACATGCCACTGGTCCAGCCTTTATATGGTTGAGAGAGATCTGAACTTGGGATCTCGTGTTTCAGGTAAATGGTTTTGTTCACCGAGCTGTCCCTCTAGCTCCTACATTTCCTAATTCTTGTTTTGTTTTCAAGACAGGGTCTCACTTTGCAGTTTTGGATGTTCTGAAACTCACTCTGTGGACCAGGCTGGCCTCACACTCACAGAAATCCACCTGCCTCTGCCTCCTGAATGCTAGGATCAAAGGTGTGTACTCATTTTCTAATTCTTTTGTGCCACAATTTTGATTTGCCATCTACTGAAGTGGCCACTGTCTCCAAAGTCAACATTTTTGCTTAAATAAAAATACTGCTATTAGGGCTGGAGAGATGGCTCAGTGGTTAAGAGCATTGACTGCTCTTCCAGAGGTCCTGAGTTCAATTCCCAGCAGCCACATGGTGGCTCACAACCATCTGTAATGGGATCTGAAGCCTTCTTCTGGTATGTCTGATCACAGCAACTGTGTACTCACATTCATAAAATAAACAAATCTTTTGGCAGGGCAGTGGTGGCGCACGCTTTTAATCCCAGCATTTGGGAGGCAGAGGCAGGCAGATTTCTGAGTTTGAGGCCAGCCTGGTCTACAGAGTGAGTTCCAGGACAGCCAGGGCTACACAGAGAAACCCTGTCTTGAAAAACCAAAAAACCCAAAAAACAAAAAACCAAAAAAACAAAAACCCCCAAACCCCAAAAAACAAAAACAAACAAACAAACAAAAACCCTGCTATTACAAAACAAGAGATGCCAACAAGAGATGGATGTGAACATCTCAATTTAGACAATCTAGACTGAAAGCAGCAGCCGACCTGCTGGAGACATGGAATGAAACAGCTTTTCCCCCACAGAGCACGATCTGTCTACCCAGAAGGATTAGCCATTTGGGTCTTGGGCTTTTCAGTAAGTGCAGACTGCACATGGTGCATGTCGTAAGGTAGACAGTCAAGGACACGGCTGTTGGTGAAGCTCTCACCTGGTGACGTCTGATCTGTGTTCTGTTGTAAAGTAGTGAAGGGAGCTAGAAGCAGGGACACACAGTGAAGGGCTCGATTCGCTGTCTGGAGGATTTATTATGATAGAGAAAACAATACAAAATGGATTGATTTCTGAGTTTGCATTTTTTTCAAATGACAAAGTTTTAGTGACTTGTTTCTTGTGTGTGTGTGTGTGTGTGTGTGTGTGTGTGTGTATGAAAGAGAGAGAGAGAGACAGACAAACAGACAGAGACAGAGAGACAAAGACAGAGAGGGAGAAAGAGAGATCTCCCACTGTAGTCAGCGTAGCCCTGAACTGAGATTCTCCTGCTTCCACCTCCACATGCTTGGAATACGTGAGTGTTGCCATGTCTGTTGAGGTGATTCTAAAATCCAGTTCCCCTGTTGTCAGAAGGTAAACAACTTCCTTGGCCTTTCCTTCATCTCTTTCCTCTTTCCCCTCCTAAAATTCTAATTTCTGTATCTCAGTTTTCACATTGTCTCCTCCTTAAATTCCCTTTCACGTTCTCAGCATAGACTTTATCAGAAACCTATTTTATGCTACAATGAGTCTTTTAATTGTACCTACACAGCTAAATATTATTTCTGTGAAAATATTAAATGAAAGTAATCCTTTTTGTTTTTAATGCTAGCATTTTGATTTTATACTTGAGTTTAAAGAGTTAGTATAATAAGCACATGGATAAACTGAAAAATTTCAAATTCCATCATGCAAGAAGGACCCCAGGGAAAGAGAGTTAGCAAGCAATAACAAAAGATGGTAGATTTATTGTGCTCTATTTTTTGAAGCGTATAGCTAAGGCTTGGTAAAAAGATTTCCATACAGTAATAAAACGTTACAGCCAAAAGAAGTTTGAAAGATTGGTTAGCCAAAAGTTCTGTTACAGGAGCAAAGACTTATCTCAGGTCACGTAGAAAATAAGCTGTATAGTTGGTCCTAGACCTCAGGCAGAGTGAACCATCATTCTATAACAAGCTCATAAGGAATCAGGATAACATAAAACAAAGCAAATTATCCCAGCTATCAGCTGCCACACTACATGTCTGCCAGTCAGGTTTGAAGCAGCTTTTCAAGAATTCTGACTCTGAAGGACTGTGGGGAGGAAATGCTCTGTTCTGGGGAGCACAACAGAGCAAGTGTTGGGTTCCTGTGTCCCTGATGCTGTCAGTTCCCCCTTTCTCCACCTTGCCTTGTAGGCCTCTGAACTAGAAGGCACATTTTTTGTTGCTTTGTTTTTCTTCTTTGAAGATAAGGTTTCTCTGTGTAACAGCTTCGGCTGTTTTAGAACTCAGTCTGTAGACCATGCTGGACTCATAGAGATCTGCTGCGTCTGCCTCCTGAGTGCTGGAATTAAAGGTATGTATCACTACCACCCAGCTAGAAGGCAATTTTTACTAATCCTCTTCATTCTCTAGAGTGGAGCCTGAAGAGTAGTTTGACCCACAATGCCAAGAGACTGTGCTTATTTAGAGTAAAGAGTGTGCGGAATGGAACAGACGGGGTCAGGAGATAGGAAGTCTAAAGCTGGGCGTGGCTGTGGATCTGACTTCAGTCTTACAGTGTCCTAGGTGTTTCTGTCTCCTTCTATATGACTGAAATTCTCCCTTATAGAAACAGCTGTCATGCTGTGTGCTGTCTCAGGGCATTGCTCTGCTGGTGCAGCTGAGTGGTAGACCACAGGAAAGCACTTGAGTATGTGTGAGCTCATTGGCTCAATCCTCACCACTATAGTATATTTTTCCATTCTACCTTACATTAATGCTAAGTATTAATTATACCTACATCAGTGTTGCTTACCATGGATATCATGCTTAGAACTCCTAAATCAGCTATAGGTTTCTAGAATCAAGATAAATAATAAAAATACAAAAACAATAAGTATATTACTTTTTCTTCTCCAAAACTGTCTAAATTATTTATTTGAGATACTAGGGTCAAGTTATTGGGGTTTCTTTGCTTGGTTTTGTGCTTTCGAGACAGGATTTCAATGTGTCCTGACTGTCCCAGAACTTTCTCTGTAGTCCAGGCTGGCCCTAAACTCACAAAGATCTGCCTGACTCTGTCTTCTGAGTGCTGGGATTAAAGGCATGAGCCATCACCAGTCAGTTTTTTTTCTTTTTCTATTATTGGCTTGTTGGCTAAATCATGAAAATAATCTTGTACTGGGGCTGGGCATGGTGGTACATTCCTTTAATTCCAGCACCTGGGAAGTGAGGTCTGTGATCTCTGTGAATATAAGGCCAGCCTGTTCTACATAGTGAGTTTCAGGTTAGCCAGAGCTACACAGTGAAACCCTGTCTCAAACAAATAAACCAATCAATCAACCAAACAAAAACCCCTCTAAAATCTACATTAATTTCTTTCTAGGGTGTTTTGTGTATTAATTTATGCAATGCTTGTATTTTATGTGGCACCTCATATATTCTATTTATTTCAGATTTCCTGGGCTGCTTATTAGATAATATTGGTCTGGATGATTCCTAATCCCACCTGCTCAGAGGAAAAGGGAGTAGAGATGAGGGATGGGGGATGGGGGATGGGGAGTGGGGGATGGGGAGTGGGGGATGGGGTATGGGGATGGGAGATGGGGATGGGAGATGGGAGATGGGGGATGGGAGATGGGTGATGGGGAGTGGGGGATGGGGGAATGGGGGATGGGGATGGGGGATGGGAGGATGGGGGATGGGAGGATGGGGGATGGGAGGATTAGGGATGGGGGTGGGGATGGGGGATGGGGAGTGGGGGTGGAGGAGTGGGGGGTGGGGATGGGGTGGGGGATGGGGGATGAGGGATGGGGGGATGGAGGATGGGGAAGGATTGTGGAAGGAGGTGACTGGGAGGGTACAGTGAGCGAGATGTAAAGTGAATAAGTATAAAATAAATAAAATTTTAAAAAATTAAAAAAGTCTTCCATTATAGAGTAGACCAAAAGGGAGGAAGTCCCTTGGCCTTTAAGGGGTTCATGCTTCATTTGACTCCCAGAGGACTCAGAAGAGAATTTCCCAAGTATTTTCCTTTTAGCTAACATTTCACTTAGTTTTTCATTGGCTCTCCAGTCCTTGACAAAAGACTATGAATAAGATTTGAGCTATACCACATTTCATCTTCTGGTGCCAAGGACTTGTTTTGGGGCGTCAGCAGTTGGTTCTATTAGAGAAGTCAATGGCGGCCATTATGCCTTCATTCAATGCTTATCGTCAGTCAGGTGACACGATAGGAAACAGCAGGCAGAAGACAGGAAAGCAAACAGAAAAATGACAGGAGCTTTGCATCGGTAGTGGTGTGACTGACAGGAAACAGCAGCCTTCCCATCCCGACCTCCTGAACCCCTCCATTCTTGCTTCACAGTGCCTTATAGTTTCTGATACAGTTAATTGAAAAGAGTGGAGATGTGACACAATCGATTTTAAAGTGTATTTTAAACATTTATTTGTTTTTGCTGCTGAGAATGGACTCAAGTCAAGCACTTTACCACTGAGCTACACCACCCAGCCCACTTCACAAGTTTCATCAGAAAAAAACAAAACTGCTTTGAGGTGCTGAGTTCTGTTTTGGTTCTGTTCATCTTATATTTTCCTAATACTTCCAGGAAGCTTCCAGATTGGCAGCATGCACTAGGGTGAGACTTAGTATTATACTTAAAACTCTCCCTCCACCTCCACCTATCTTTACAGTGTGGGAGCAGGAGAGGTAGTCCTGCCCCTCACTGGCTGAAGCATTTGGGAAAGCAGGCCCTATATCTAGTGTGGGCAACACGTGGAGAGTGGAGCTGTCCCTGCTGGCAAAGGCGCAGAGGAGTCAGCCCGCAGAGGAGTCAGCCCGAGGGTGTGAGAGCAGGAGAACAATGAGAGCAGGAGAGCAGGCCCAGCCCCTCACAGGCTGTAGCACTTGGGAGAGCAGGCCCAGCCCCTCAAAGGCTGTAGCACTTGGGAGAGCAGGCCCTGCACTTTGACTGGGCAGCACAGTGGAGCTGGCTTAGAAGGTGTGGGTGCAGCTGAGCAGGCCCCAGGACATGAGGGCAGGAAAGCTGGTTCTGCCTCCTGCCAAAGGCAGCACCGTGTGGCCTATCGGAAGCAGTGCTGGAGAGGCTGGTGGTGGGGACAAGGGAGAGCTGGAACACTGAGCTACCACCCAGGCCCACATCCAGGGCTCTGAGTTGGTCCACCCCCAAAATCTATATCATCTGTGAATGGTTGGGGCGAATAAGGGGCAATTTTACTGATCCAAAGCTGCAGGATCTCCATGACACAGGGCAACAACAGGGTAACTGGGAGGAGTCCTAGAGAGGATCCAGTATTGATGGTGTCACAGAAGCCAGAGGCCTTGAACCAGACCAATGACTCATCAATATGAACATTTGCAAGTAAGGATGTGTGGACAGAGGGATAGACTGTGGGACACATTGTGGCACACTACAGCTTCCACCGTGAGATGCTTTTATACTTTGTTTTTGTGTGTGTGTATCTGTGTGAGTGTATTTATTTTTGGGGGAGGTTGCAAAGGTGAAGGGCAGATACAAGGGGATGGGGAGATGAATAGGATTGGGGTGCATAATGTGGAACTCATAAAGAATCAATAAAAGCTAAATAAACCCAACAAGTTATGTCTCTATCAAATGCTGTAATAGAAAGCCCAAACGTCCCCAGTAGCGTTCTTTTGGTGTTGAACAGCTCATTGCTGATTGGATCTGACTTAAAACCCCAACTGTTTTCTTTAGAACACACAGGAGATAGGTTCGGAAAGAGTTTGCTGCGTTGTTCTAACAAAATACTTATTTTCTGGCACATTTAGCAAGTGAGGAGAAGAGATAGCCAGCGTGTAGGATGGCGGATGCCCACGAGTTGAAGGGGTTGGCAAACAGTGTTTGTCCCAGTGCACTGCTTCGGATTCCTTTTTCCTCTGCAGTGGGGGAACTGGGGAATGGATTCTAGCTGTCGCACAGTGTCTCCTCACAGAGATGATAAACACAGCATCATGCCCTAACTGTTCGCATTCACACAGAAGGAACTGGGGAATGGATTCTAGCTGTTGCACAGTGTCTCCTCACAGAGATGATAAACACGGCGTCATGCCCTAACTGTTCGCATTCACACAGAAAACCCTCGTTCAGTTTCCCCTCTGGCTCTTCTTAAACAAGCAATTTATTCTCAGCAGTTTTAAATTTAAAATCAATATTTCTAATAAAATAGTTTTACACTTTTCATCTTTATGTATGGACATGCATTGAGAGAGAATCCAAATGAGTTTAAATTTAAAGATGAGGCTGTTAATAGAAATCATTCTGGGGATTGGGTTTATAGACGAGTAAAACTCCCTTCGTTGTCTAGATTTTAAATAGAAGTTCACCTTCAGGGAAGGAAAACAAATCAACTGGTCACATGAAAAAATGCATTTGGAGGCCGATGAGATGTGTCAGTGGGTGAAGGCAGTTGCCACCAAGCCTAACCTTGAACTTGGCTACTGGAGTCCACAAAACAAAAAGAGAGACTAGACTCCTAAAAGTTGTTCTCTGATCTCCACAGAAACTCTGTGGCACTGCCCCTGTCCCCAGTAAATAAAATGTTACATAAAAACATCTTTAAAAAGCATGTGATTGCCGGGCAGTGGTGGCGCACACCTTTAATCCCAGCACTTGGGAGGCAGAGGCAGGCGGATTTCTGAGTTCGAGGCCAGCCTGGTCTACAGAGTGAGTTCCAGGACAGCTAGGACTATACAGAGAATCCCTGTCTGGGGGGGTGGGGAGGAACATGTGATCAGTTTGGTGTTGTGTGCACAAATACTGACTGCTGGTATGCACATGTATGTGCATGCACACGTGTGTGTGTGCATGCACACATGTGTATGTGTACACACCTAGGGCTCCATTCAGTCTAAACACTCTGCCAGTGACTAGCACCCAACAAGGAACCCCACCGCTGATATCTCTGTTCGTAGCCTGCTTCAGTAGAACACAGGCTAAGAAACTTGAGCTATGGGGTCCAGAACATAGGCACCTGCCTTCTTCATGCTGTTCATATGCTTACAGTGAGCCATCATGCAGATTATATTCTACTGATTTGGAGAAATGGGATGGTGAATTTCTGAAAACACAAAATTGTAACAACTCACAAAAGTGATGGTATGGCCTTTTCAGTGTGCTACAAACATTTAAAGACCTCACTAAAATGATTGTGAAACCTAGCATATATTCACATTGGTGTCTTCATCCCAGCTTCCCACAATCCCACTTGAGTTTGTTGACCGTATCACCTTCATTGTTCCCTTGTGCAAACACAGCAATGGGATCACATGTTCTATTCATTTCTGTCATGTAGCAAAGAAGAAGAACATGCAGTCTTCGTTCATCTGTGCTACCTCAAGTCTGCACGCGTGTGCGTGTGTGCAGGTGGCTGCAGAGGCCAGAAAGATGAAACTGGAATCCTCTGGAAGAGCCTCTAAAGTCCCAAATCAAGGTGCTGGCTAGTGAACACCGGGTTCCTAGGCATCTGTTCTTGAATGATGGGAAGCAGAAGGAAAGGGGATTATGTCTGAAGTGTCTCATGTACGGCACGACTCCTACCCAATAGAACATGGTCCTTTTGTCACAGTTTCCTCTTAAAGGCCTTGTATCTAATTACAGTGCCGCTCAAGCTTATAAACTTTAAAGAGGATACAAGCATCCAAGCACAGCACACACTATGATACCACTCCTCACTTGTTTTTTCCCTCTGATCAGTGGATCCTGGTCAAGTTTCCAAATAAGTTTGCAAGGTTATCTTCATTCTTGTCTTTACCACCTTTTCCTGGATTTTCTTTCCTTCTGTCCCTCTCCAATTTTTGTATATTATTGTATAATATGCCACTGTGTGAATTTACTACTACTTATGTAACATTTTCTCACAGTGTATACTGGGACTGCTTCTAAACTTTTAATCTATTTAAAATATTGTAATGTGAACTAATATGTGTGTAATTTTTCATTTCTGCAGGCTCATCTATAATATGCATACTTGGACTAAAACCAAAACAAAGCCATGATTTTTACACGAGTAACTTTGGAAATAGATAGTAAAACATACCCTTTTGTTACAGAATATTTGAACCTGTTTCTAGTTAGGGTGTGGCTCAGCCCTTAGCACACATCTTTAATCCCTCTGGTTGAAATACAGACAAGTCCTTAGTAGTCAATCATTTTTAATCCCAAATGATGAAGGGAAAGTTAAAAGCGCCTGTGTTTGAAAGTGATGTCTAGTTGACTGGCAGACAAAGTGGTGAATCAGAGAAAGATTTGACAGATTAGAATAGGCCCAACTCAAATGAGAAGAGAAAGGAAAGGGAAGCTGCTTATGGGAGAGACAGTCCAGGAGAAGAGAGTACAGTCCAGGAGAAGAGAGTACAGTCC
>NW_021620769.1:753362-758631 GCF_004785775.1 Grammomys surdaster | reverse complement strand
GTACAGTCCAGGAGAAGAGAGTACAGTCCAGGAGAAGAGAGTACAGTTCAGGACACAGTAGAGTTCGTGGAGGGCAGCACAGTAGAGTTGAGACAGCGAGTAGAACAGAACAGAGGAGAGAGACACTTTTACCAGGACAGCTGGAGAGAAACAGGTTGGAGAGAGAGAGAGAAAGAGAGAGAGAAAGAGAGAGAGAGAAAGAGAGAGAGAGAGAAGCGAGAGAGAGAAGCTAGACACAGATGAAGACAGAATAAACTAGAGAATGAGAAGGAGCCAGAGGATTAGAATAGATGGGCCGAGTTGGTATGAGGCCAAGCAGAGCAGTTCAGGAGAGGCTGAGAGGGAGAAGGCAGATTGAATCAGTCAGCTTGGAGAAGAATTTTGAGCCAGAACAGCTGAGTTGACCGGCCAGCAGAAGATCAGAAAGAACTAGGAAGGGGAAAGGGTGAGCTTATTCAGCAGCAGGTCTCAGAGAAAGAAAACATTCTAGGCCTAGATAAGATTGTATGGAGTCTAGAAACTTCTACTACTAGGCCTAGGTTAGCAGACTGAGGCAGTGAGCTTCAGAAACAACAATTAAATCAGGTGAATTGTTGGAGTCTGAGAGTCGCTCGACAAACCAGACATCTCTGTCAGTCAGACAGGGATGGTTTATTGAATGCACACCCTGGTACTGATCACATCAAGGAAAATAAACATTTCTCAGGGCAGGTTTATAAAGAAAAAACCCACAAACCCCACAATGAGCTCATATACAGGTGCAGGAAGTGTTGTCTGATGGTCAGCTCTGACTCACAATATTTTGGCTAGCTAGCTAGAACAGTTCTGACTTTCATTCTGACCGGTCCTAGGTGGAGATTATGGTTGTGGAACTTTTTTAAGATCACCAAACCTCAGAACATACAGAACATAACAGAGTGTGTGGTCAGCATGACCCTGCTCTGAGTCAAGTTATTTCTCTGTGTCAGTGACTGGCAGACACGTTACAGCAACAATATGAAATAGTTGGCAGGCATGGAACAAAATGGCTACAGCTATGCGGGGTAGAGGGAGGTTTCAAGAGAATAAAAGTGACTTTTACACTTTTCATGAAAGAGGAAGGAACAGGGAATAGTAAAACATTCCCTTCACGAAACAGAAAGGAACAGGAAGTTTTAATAAAAAAAATCCATGGGTCGCTATGTGTTCTAGAGGTTTTCAAGACATGACTCACAGACCTTCAGGCTCCTTAGAGTGACTTTCAGGTAGTTGGTGTGGTCAAGTTCATTTTTACAGCTCTATGAAAATATCCCTGTTATTTACTGTGTTGATACTCGTACCAATGATGCTAAAAGAATGATGGGAAAACCTGTGGGCAGATGGCAATAATCAGAACAGGCGTCTTAAACCACTTGGTGGTGTAGTGATGAGCGTGGCCGCCTTCCCGGATGTTTGCAGGCAGAACTCTTCCTTGTCTTGTACTCGAGATAATCAAATAAGAAGCCAGTTACAAAGAAACATGAAGAAAATGTGGCTTTTGACTAAATCTGAACCCTTGAATTCTCTTCACAGTGTGTGTTGTGTGGTAAAATGGGGGGTCTGCACAGAGCGCCGCACCAGGAAACACGCGGCAATCTGAGCTGTGTGCCGGCTGATCGCCTTTGTTTGCCGTTTTACTTCAAAGACTGAGGAGCAGAGTGTGCGTGGCAGATGCTTTCTTCAAAATGAACAAAGTAAGCCTGTCACTTCAAGAAAATCAGTTATCTTATTTTTCTCTTGCCAGTAATAATTTGAGTTTTCAAATGAAAAAAAAAATCAGAATTTTGGGAAACATTTTTCTTTCATCTTGAGCTTGCAAGCTTCAAAACACTTTCTGATGAGGTTGGTAGTGATATTGTTGAATGCAATTAAAAATACTGTATAAAGAAGCTGGTCAACGTTTGAAAGAGCTGCTTACGTTTTTAAGTCAATATTTTCCAGAGTATCAATGCTGATATGATACAGACTGCGTGGCGGGGCGTGGCGTGGCGTGGCGGGGCGTGGCGGGGCTGGGGGTCTAGCTCAGCCCGCAGAGGGCTTGCTTCGCGCACAGCGTATCATGAGTGTGATTGATTCCCCAGTGGCACATAAACCGAGTGTGCTGCTCAGTGTCTGTAATCCTAGCACTCAGGATACAGAGGTGGCAAGATCGGAAGGGCAAGCCATTCTCTGTTACTTAGGAAGTTCTGATCCAGCCTGGGATAGACTCTGCTGAAACAAACAAACAAACAAACAAACAACTAGCTTGCATGGTTTAAATGCAAAGTAAACAGGAAAAATTTACTGCTGTCGCTACAAATTTTATTTTGCAACCAACATTTAAAAAATTATCACTTGTTAAATTGTGAGGTTGTATTGAAGGAGATGGTCAGCAGTACCTGAAAAGCTTTTAAATAACCCACTCTTCTCCAGTGGCCAGTGCTCCCTTCTCCAGGCCACTTCTCCCTTCTCCAGCTGCCAGTGCTCCCTTCTTCAGCTGCCAGTGCTCCCTTCTCCAGTTTCCAGTGCTCCCTTCTTCAGCTGCCAGTGCTCCCTTCTCCAGTTTCCAGTGCTCCCTTCTCCAGCTGCCAGTGCTCCCTACTCCAGTTTCCAGTGCTCCCTTCTCCAGCTGCCAGTGCTCCTTTCTCCAGTTTCCAGTGCTCCCTTCTCCAGCTGCCAGTGCTCCCTACTCCAGTTTCCAGTGCTCCCTTCTCTAGCGGTCAGTGCTCCCTTCTTCACTGCTAGTCCCCCTGAGGCACATTTCTTCACAATAATCCACTATGAGTAATTCTTTACAGGATCAATTGTAGACAAGTCTGGCCTTGAGCTCACAGTCATCCTCCTGTCTCTGAAGGTGATGACTTTCATTCTTCCATCTAGGATACACCAGGAAGCACATTTTTGGGGGTTCCTTAGGAGTGCTCTTCCAGTGGGGAACACATTGGAGATGGCTTTGGATAGGTGTGATGATTGCCTGGGATTGTCCTTCAGTGCTGCAAGTGGCAGTGGGTTATAGGCAAGAGTAAAGGGTCAGCGTCAGTAACGGCAAGGACAGCCTGAACCCTGTCCACAAGGAAGGACATCAGCTCACCTCGGCTCTCACTGCTTTACACATGCAAAGTAAACCCTGCGGATGAGAATGTAGGTATGGGTGGGTATGGACACAGCAGTAAATCCTGTGGAGGAGGCAGATGCCTGGGTGTGTGCTTCCTTTTAAAAATATGCCTCAGGATCTCTGTGAGTCTGAGGCCAGCCTAGTCTACAGAGTGAGTTCCAGGACAGCCAGGGTTGTTACACAAAGAAACTTGTCTTGAAAAAACAAAACAGAAACAAGATAAAATGACCAAACAATCCTCCCGAAACAACAACAAAGACTCTCCTCAATGAAAAAGCAAAAAGAAGAAAAAAAGAGTATGCTTTAATTTTATATGTTTCCTGTCTTACTCAGGGTTTTATTGCTGTGAACAGACACCATGATCAAGGCAACTCTTATACAGAACAACATTTAAGTGGGGCTGGCTTATAGGTTCAGAGGTTCAGTCCATTATCATCAAGGAAGAAGCATGGCAGCATCCAGGCAGGCATGGTGTTGGAGAGGCTGAGAGTTCTAGATCTTCATCTAAAGACTGAGGAGAAGACTGACTTCCAGGCAGCTAGGATGAGGGTCTTAAAGCCCACACCCACAGTGACACACCTACTCCAACAAAGCCACACCTCCTAATAGTGCCAGTCCCTGGCCCAAGCATATACAAACTATCACATTTCCATATTGGGATTTTTTTTTTTGCCCTTGTTTTAAAGCTATGACTTTTGGAGGCTAATTGGACAAAGGGCTACTTTAGCTGACATCCATAGACATTTTGTATGATCTGTGAAATAAGTGAAAAACCCACCATCTACCTGAATCCTTGTTAGCAGCACAACAGATGCATAGGATATGCACTGTTGAACTGAATAGTCACTATCAAATAGACATCTTCGTTCTCTGTGTTCTTCATAAGGAAAAACATCATTATGCTTATAATGTTGAAAGTCTATACTGAGCCGGGCGGTGGTGGCGCACGCCTTTAATCCCAGCACTTGGGAGGCAGAGGCAGGTGGATTTCTGAGTTCAAGGCCAGCCTGGTCTACAGAGTGAGTTCCAGGACAGCCAGGGTTACACAGAGAAACCCTGTCTCGAAACCGCCCCCCCCCAAAAAAAAAAGAAAGTCTATACTGTTTGTTGGAAGAGAAATGCGAACATTATAAGGATAAAATGCAGCAATAATAATGATTGTGGACACTTATAGCTTGTTATGCAAAGTGATATGGCCTTTCAAACTATAAAGGAAGAAGGCAGCAAGTTAAAAGTAAAGGCTAACATTCACAGAACAAAAGTTAGGTAACTTAGATATTACTATGTGGGTAGATATTTATACATTAAAAGTCATACGGCACACAAATGCAGAAGCATTATCACAATGATTAAACAATGCTTGGAGTTACTGTGAGAACTTCTAGAATATTAAAGAAAATAGCTTTTAAAACTGTACTTACAATTTCAGAGAAAATTATTTAATTCTATTTAGTTTATAACCCGTGCCTCCCTCCCCCCCCCCCCTCCCTGTCTCATCTCAGCAGCCATGGTTGCCCGGACTTACTGTGTAGAGAACCGTCTGCTTCTGCCTCCCCAGTGCTGGGGTTAAACTTTGCACCACCATGCCCAGCTAATTCATGAACCGTTCACTCTAAAGCTCTCTTGGAATTTTTTTTTCTTATTTGGAAGAATGAATAGAAAGCAAAATGCCAACTTTGCCCTGTTAGACTTCCCATGGCACTGGGTGGTGGCAATCCAGGCCTTTAACCCCAGCACTCAGGACTGTTCACACACAGTACCGTTCATGTACAGATGGCCACTTAGGTCAATCTAGCTACAATTACTGCAATCTCTGTGAGGCAACTAGGCTACACAGTGAAATCCTGTCTTGAAAAGTTTCTTTTTCCTATGTCAAGAAAGCAAATCAAACCATGTACAACATCATCTGTGACAAATCACCTTTGATCTAGATATTAGACAGAGTATAAAGAATAAGAACAGGAAAGGGAGACAAAGAACTCCTACGGCACCATACTCTATACAGCCTCATGACAGAGAGAAAATGGTGGCTACCAGAGGCTGGTGTGTGTGTGTGTGTGTGTGTGCCTGTGCATGAATGTGTGCATTTGTATGTGTGTGAGTGTGCCTGTGTGTGTGTGCAAGTGTGTATGTGTGTGTTTGCATGTGCATGTGTGC
>NW_021620769.1:722314-753352 GCF_004785775.1 Grammomys surdaster | reverse complement strand
TGTGTGTGTGCAAGTGTGTATGTGTGTGTTTGCATGTGCATGTGTGCCTGTGCATGAATGTGTGCATTTGTGAGTATGTGTGTGTGCAATATGTGTGTATGTGAGTGTGTATGCATGTGCACATGTGTGAGTGTGCCTATGTGTGTGTGCAAGTGTGTGTGTGTGTATGGGGAAGGTTGGTGACAGTTGGAGTGAGGATGAAGGGATTAGACAGCTGTTTGTTAAAGGACACAAAATTTCAGTTAAATAAGAGAAGTGAGATCAAGAAAAGGATGCTACATTTCGATGCCTATAATTGGGAACAACATGTATACTTGAAAATGGCTGAGTGGATTGTGTTTCCTCCATGAAAGAACACATACACTGAAGAGCTTGATGAGGCCTTTCCACAAGGTACACAGAAGTCAGACAGGGCAGTGCCCTATGCATAAACACACTTTCATTTGCTAATTCAGGACAAAAAAGATGTTGACATTTACCTGAATAATTCTCTTCTTGAAGAATTTACTAAAAAGTCTATCAGATGAGCCTGGTATGGCCTAGAATATTGTCACTCATTCAGGCTGAGGCAGGAGGATAATGAAGACTAGCTTGGTCTTCTAAATAGAGACAAACCCATAAACTTTGAAACAAAACAAAACTCTCATGATAGCCTGGAGCTAACTTGTTTTATGTACTATTTTTCATAAAACAAGCAATTATCTTTTAAAGATTCTAATTTAATCACAACAAAGATACTTTGACTTTGAGGCTAACAAGAAAGAAATTCAACTAAAAAGGAATGATATTATTAAGACAAAATTATAAAAAAGAATGTCTTCTGAATAGAGACTGGAAAATGTGAATTTCTGTTCTGCATTAAAATTATTCTTGTAACATTTGAGAGCTGGAGGCGGAAGACTCTTAGGTTTGAGGCCAACCTGAGATATACATATTGAGTTCAAGGCTAGCTTGGGCTACACAGTAAAATTCTGTGTGAAAAACAAATAAATCAACAAATAAACCAGCAATTAACATTCCCTAAATTCTATATTATGTGTTTTATTTGTTGTTTAGAGCTATTTGCCTTGAGATGCTACACACAAAACATGTGCCTTAAAATAAACAAACAAACAAAAAATCAGTATGTCTGAAGAAAAGTATTTTTTAAAAAATGACTTATTTGTTTTTATTTTATGTACATGTGTGTTGGATCCTCTGGAAATAGAGTTATAAACAGTTGTGAGATGCCATCTGGGTACTGGGAATTTAACCTAGGTCAATGCTCTTAACTGCTGAGCCATCTTTCCAGTTCCCTAGAAAAAGTAATTTTAAATTAGTTAATTAATTATTAAAAATTTGTTTTGAGTGAGGGTCTCACTGTCAAGTCCTAATTGGCCCCATTTTCTAGAAGGATTGACTGAGTGGAAAGGTCCTTTCCCGAGTGGGCAGTATCTTCTACCCACAGACAGTATCTACAGAGATCTGAGGGGAAAGCAGTGCTGGTTTTGCCTGCTCTCCTTCACTCCTTGCTGGTGAGCACATCTACTTTCTGGTTCCTACTGCTGCTTGGAGCACAGCCTCTTCAGCCTTCCTTCATGAATAGAAGACCAGTGACTTTCTAGGCCTCTAACACCAGATTGGGACTGCTGAGGTGGCCAGCCTAGTGAACTAAGTAGCTACTAGGTTCTTGGTTTCACCAACATGCAGACAGCCATGTTGAATTACCCAACTTGTATCATTCCCACGAATCCAGTGAATCTCCTTTATAATATATAATTGTTATATTAGTTCTTGCTTTCTAGGGAACCTTAATATGATGTATCTTCACATTTCAACATTTCTTTTCCTAGAAAATCTTATTTTTATAGTTGTGGCTTAAAGGCAGGGCCGAGCACATCCTATACCACGCCACAACTCCAGAGCCATCTGTTGTCTTTTTTCTTTTTCAAGAGCTGGGAACAGACCATATTCGGTGAGCACTTCATCCCTGAAATGAGTGCAATCCTTTTGCAGCTTGATATGTCCTGTGATGTCTTGGATTCGAAGTGTTTCCTGAAAGTCTATGTACTAAACGATTAACCTCAGCCTGTATTAGGTGTCCTTCCAACCACTGTCACCCACCACTGTCTTTGAGGTAGTTTCTGTCATCGGCCTCCGATCAGTTCACTAAGGTTAGACTAGCTGGCCCCAGGGATCCTTCTGTTCCTGGCTCTCTAATGCTGGGAATACAAGCACATAACACTGCCTGTTTCTTTTTACATGGGTTCTGCGAATTGAATTCAGGTTGAATCACCAGCTGAGCCATCCTACTAGACTTAAACCAGGAAGAAGGAATGAGGTGTTTATAATGTAAATTATTATTAAAAGCTTTACAAAAAGGTTGGGGAATCCTTTGTTTTTTATTATTATTTTTGTATGTATTATTTAAAAATATACACATATTAGCGTGCATGCAAAAAATTAAAAAATGCAAATATGTAATAAAAATAAATTTCTAGAGATATGCAAAGTGGATAAAGTGCATATCATAATTGGATTTGGGTCATTAAAATCCTCTTGTTAGAACAAGCATGGCAGTGGACACCTTTAATCTCAGAGAGGCAGAGGCAGGAGAATCTGCCTCTTATTTTTATTTTTACTGTGGTTTTAGTTTTATTTTGTTCTTTGAATGTTTACCAATTTGATTACTCATTCACTGTCACAGGTAGATCCAGCTTTTAGATATTATGAATAAAACGCTACAGACATCCACATAGAGGTCTCGGTTGTAGGTGTGTGTTTCCATTCCTTCTGTGGAAATATCTCAGGTGAGGCTTGCTGGGCCACAGACATGTGCTTAGGTTGTAAGGAACCATTGAAGAGTTTTCAAGCGAAAATGTGTCATTCCGCTTTTGACCCATCACTTTCTGAGCAGTTCAGTCTGTCACGAGTCCTCGTCAGCACTTGGTGTGGTTAGCTGTTTGTTTAGCCATCTTAACAGCTCTGGAGTGACGTCTCGCTGTGGTCTGAATGTGCACTTTTCTAATGGCTGACGACGGTACTGCAGAGGTCTCCATAGGCTCCATTGCCATAGAGGTATGTTCTGCACTGACATGGTATTCAGTTTCCCTCATGCCTTCGATCATGTCTTCTCTTATTACTGGATTATAAAAGATCTTTATGTATTCTTCATCCTAGCCCTTTATCCAATGGGTGCTACAAATGACTTTTATCAATGTGGGTCACCAGTTTTTCTTCACTGTTTTTTCATTTTATCTTTTCTGTGTTGTTTCTCTTTTCCTTCCTCTTTTCCTCCCTTCCCCTCACTTCTTCTCTCTCTCTCCCCTTCTCACATCCTCCCTCTATCCTTCCTTCTTCCCCTTTCTTTTTTCTCTGTTTCCTCTCTCATACCTTTGTTTTAATTCTTTTGAATGTATAGATGTGGATTTTTGGATCATATGACAATCATGCACACACACGCACACACACACACACACACACACACACACACACACACACTGCCATACTGTTTTCCCTGATGGTTCTGTCCTATGTCAGCAGCCACACACAGGTGCTAGCTTGACTCCTGTTTCCTGTGTGTTTTACCAGCTCTGTTTTCTTTCTTCTTTGAACCATGTTTATGCATCCATTGTCTTTTTTTCTATTAGATTATATCCTCATCAGTTCTTTGTTATCTTTATTAAACTATAATTATTATAAAATATTTGTGTTTTTTTATACATATAATCCTTTTGTTGTTGTAATCTTGTCTCCCATTCTGTTGTTGGTCTTTTAATTTCATTTTATTAAAGTTATTTGTTTGTGTCTTTTAAAACAGGGTCTCACACTCATACTCCAGGCTGGCCAATATAGAGCTGGTTGACCTTGAACTTGTAGGCATCTTCTTGCCTCTGCTTCCTGAGTGCTGCGATAGCAGGCGAGTGTCACCAGGCGAGTGTCACCAGGCCGGGTGTAAAATTACTAATTGTAAAATTTTCTAATTGGTCACATTTGTAGTAGTTGTTAACCCCACGACTGGCCTTAGCTTTTTGTTTTTATTATTTTTTAGAAAGATCTTTCTTGTGTGGGCTCACAGAGACTGAAATGACAAGTCAGGGAGCCTGCATGGGTTTGACTAGGCCCTCTGCACATATGTATGTAGCTTGGTCTTCTTGCGTGACTCCTAACAGTGGGAGCAGAGGCTGTTTCTGACTCTTTTGCCTGGTTTTCGGAATCTTTTCCTTCTACTGGGTTGCCTTATCCATCACGAGGGGAGGTACATAGTCTTATTGCAAGAGGACGCCTGATGCTCCTGGAGACCTGCTCTTTCATGAAGGAAAAGAGAGGAGGACTGAGAAGTAGACTAGGGTGGCACTGGAGGACAGGAGGGAGGGGAAACTTTGATCTGAATGTACTATGTAAGAGAATAAACATGAAATTAAACAGAAAAGTGTTTCTCAATCTGTGACTACAAGGGTGTTCTCTCCGTTCAGCAACTATTAGCCTATAGTTCTTTTTCTTTTTTGAATATTTTCTTTTTAAGATTTATATATTTATGAGTACACTGTAGCTGACTTCAGACACGCCAGAAGAGGGCATCGGATCCCATTACAGATGGTTGTGAGCCATCATGTGGTTGCTGGGAATTGAACTCAGGACCTCTGGGAGAGCAGCCAGTGGTCTAATTGCTGCTCTCCCCAGCCCTGTCTAGAGTTCTTATACCAGGAGTTAACAGCGAACCTACTAACAAGTCAACCACTTTTTCTTTTTTCAGACAGGGTCTTGCTATTGTAGTGCTAGCTGGAACTCTGTGTGATGCAGAGTCTTCTTAGGTCTGGAACTCATAGAGACTCCCCTGCGTCCCATCCCTGGGTGCTGGAATTAAAGGTGCAGACCACTACACTCAGCTTACCACCATTTCAAAGTTCCTGCTTTATTATATGCTAAACATTTTAATATAAATTGGTTTTTTTTCCTGGTTCACCAGTTTGTCAATTTCTAGACAGCAACCCATTTTAATAGAAACAAATAGGACATTTTTTTGAAGAAGACGACTCTATCTCTCAGGAAACTCTAATGTCTGTGATTGCTAACTAAGTCCCCCCACCCCTCACCCCCCAGGTCAGGTCTCATCTTAGTGACCTGTAATTCCCATCTGCCTGTAGGCAGACATCTCGGGCAGACTAAAGAGGGAATTGCATTTAATTCTATTTTTAGGGTGAGAACCAGAAGACAGAACCCAGGGACTGGGGTGTTCTGGGAATTGGCTCAAGGCCCAGGAGAAACCTCTTTCCTCATACACCTTAACTAAGAGTTTCAGTGCGGCACCGACTTGTCTGCCACACTGGTACTAAACTGATCTCTTCTTGAGCTGATTGTAGCACCTTTCCACATCTGAACACTCTCTGAATACTACATTGTTCCAGAATTAGTCTCTGCTCTGCAATTGAGAAATGGAAGGAAAATACCCTGACTGCATTGAAAGGGAATAAAGTCTTTATTCTTGGTACTATACTACCTTTATGGAGTCACCTGAGGGGCTCCAGAGGTCTCAGAGGTAACCCTCTCAGCTACGGTCTTTCAGTTGCAAGCACACCAGCAAAGGTTCCTGAGACTGAGGATTTCCCCATCTGTCTCAATGCACATGGGTAAGTCAGGTTGTGTCCTGTCAGCTAAGCATGCCGTGATTGTAAGTTTCTACACAGAAAGCAAATGGAGCAGCGCGTAGCGATACAAGCTCAGACAGCTCGTGGCCCTTTGCATCTGCTGAGGTTTCCCCGAGATGCTAGCAGATTATCATGTATTTATTCAGCATGAAAGATTTAACTCGTAAATATTTTGCAATCAGAAACAATTCAGATTAAAACTCTTGGATGTTGTCAGTTCTTGTGGAGTAACATGTAGGAGACGTTCTAGAGTTTATTTTATGAGTAACTGTTGATCGTTCTAACTATTTAAGCTGTACTTTATCTTCATAAACTTGCCATAGTCACGGCAGCACAAAATTCAATAAAAACAACCGTAATCTTTTTTTTATAACTCCCTATCACTTCTTATGTGCTCCTGTCTAATGAGGTCTAAGGCTATGTGCTAAATTTCTTCTTGCTTTGATGTTGAGCCACTTCAGTTTCATGTTATTGGTTATCTGGAGATCTGAAATAAAATAAATGATAATATTAACTTTTGCATTGTGATAGAAAGTATAAAGCAACTTGCTTTGAAAGAGATGTCTGCATCCTGTGCATATAAACATGCCTTAAAGGTGAAATTTTCTTCGAGTATATGTTTCAGAGCGAGTCTGTTTATGGTTTAGGAGCAGCTTAGTGAGCACTAGGTCACGTGTTATTGCTGCTAGGGATAGACTGTGTTTGGGGATGGAATAGGTGGCTCAGCAGTTGAGAACACTGGCTGCTCTTATGGAGGATGTAGGCTCACAATTGCACGTTACTCCAGTTCTAGGGGATACAGCGCCTTCCTCTGGCCTGCTAGGACATCAGGCATACTCATGGTGTACAAACATACATCCAGACAAACCACTCACACACAGAAACAAAACCAAAAAAATACAAAAATGATAATGTTCAGTGTCCCACAAAAGTTGGAACTTAGTGGAAAGTACCTTCTTGTTTCCTCCTGTGCATCTGGGAACTGATATATGTCATCTTCTGTGGCTCTTCTAGACTCTCCTAAAAGAAAAAGAAGAAAACAACTTTAATTATGTATATACATAATTTTATGTATCCTGAATAGTTTCTATTTATTGCGAGCTGATGTCAATCCCACCGAAGGAGAGTGAAGGCCACTGACTCACGGATTTTGGTCAAATTAAGCTTCATTTTCTCTCCGAGAGGGCAATACTCCTAGAGTGGGCTTTGAGAGAGCAGCCCTGAAGCAGGAGAGATGGTATCTGTTAATAGCCACAAACATGCAAAGCCTGGCCTTCCTGAAGGTTTTTGTTATGTAGGAACTTGTCAGAATATCTCAAGATGATTTGGCAGAACATCTGAAGGCGGAGGGAAGGTTATAGAGTGTGGAACATGCCAAATTCCAGAAAATGTGTCAAGACATGGTCAAACAAGTTTTACAGAAAACATGAATGAACTTATTTTGACCTTGTGACAACATGGCTTCTAACCTTAAGATGTAGGCAGGGTGGCCCATCACTGAAAATGTCTTCAGTGAATGCAATCCTTAGCACTTAAATAATAAAGGTGCAGGTATTACTGGAGCAGGTTAGATGGTCCAAAGATGGCCACTGTCATGCCCCCCAGTCAACAATCCTATGGCATGACCTTGTCAACCCCCACCAATAAGTACAATATCTTTCCTCTTCTCTTGAACTCAAATTATCCTTCAGATATATATTGTATAAAATTATACATATATATGTATATGCATAATTTTATGTATGTGAGTACACTATAGCTGTCTTCAGACACACCTGAAGAGGGCATTGGATCCCATTATTGATGGTTGTGAGCCACCATGTGGTTGCTGGGAACTGAACTCAGAGCCTCTAGAAGAGCAGTCAGTGCTCTTAACTGCTGAGCCATCCCTCCAGCTTTCCTTCAGGCTTTTAGAAACCAACAGTTTCATTGGAAGTGGCTGTGTGCACAGCTTCCAAGGCTAGCTCAGGAGAGGCCTTGCAGCTCAACCTGCCTGTCTTAGAAGCTTCTTTCAGAGAAGGCAAGTTCAACATATGAGATGTTCTTCCACCCTGAGACTGCTTTGCCGGGCACCGTGGATGAGTTCTCCAGCAGAGAGTCCCAGATAGCCTATCCGGCCTGCTCACTGACCACACAGCTCCAGTGTGAGCAACCAACCCTCGCTTGACTCTTCAGATCACACCATCTGCCATTCTGTGACACAATAACACTGGCTGGGCCATTGTTGTTGGTAAGATGAATTGTTAAAAAGATATTCAAAAACTGTTAATTTAGAGAGCAATGTAAATTACTCAAATAATGACGTCAAGTATGTCGAGTCTGCCTGTGTGTCAGCTGCCTGTGTATGTCAATTGGCTACCTTACGTCCGTAAGTTTTTCTTTTTCTTTTGACTTGAATCCATTGGGACAAACCTAGAGGGATGCTCCATCCTTGCCTGTGACAGTTTTCAGGAGGCCCCCAGTTTCCTGTATTCTATTTTTCAAATATGGGGAATGTGAAGCGTGGTATACTAATAGTGCCCCACTTTTCTGTCTTCACTTTTGGGTTTTTGTTTTGAGAGTCCAGAGATCCCCTTCCCCCTGTTCTTGCTGCTGGCTCTGGAGATGAATGTGCGTCTCCATGGGCCACCTTTCCTTTAGCACATTTGTCCTCTCTTTTCCTTCTTAATCCCCTGGTGGTCAGATCGCACAGCCGACCAGTCACGCTCAGCGTGTTCCATCTATGAGTTGGATGGTTTTTCCTCAGCGTACTTGTGGGTTACTGCACTCTGGGTGGGAGCTCCTCAGGCTCCTGATTTCTTGGCTCCTATTCATTACTCCCCGAAGCCATCATCTTCCTTGTTCATATGTAGAACTGACAAGCTCATCCCAGTCTCAGTCTCTTGCATCTCTGACTAAGCTGCCATCTTTGCTTTTCTGGATTTTCTTTCTCTAACTCCAGCCATCCTCCTGCACTCCAGGCTCTGTAGCCCCACCACCTCACCATTGTTGCTTGGCATTTACCATCTTCTCTCTTTTCTTCCTACAGTTTAAGTTCCAAGGCCACTCCCTTGAACTCTGTACCCCTTTCCTGCTGTGTCATGTCATACCTGACATATTTTCACCCCTAGTCAAATCAACTTCCTGTCTGTTCCACTCCATGACTTGATAGTTCCATGTAGCTGGAGAAAACACACAGCCAGGCAGAGAAAGTTCACGCTGAGTTTGTGGTCATGAACAGAAGGACTGCTATTGCTGCCAGACCTTCCTATTAAACACTCCTGGTTCGGTTACTCTTTATCTCTGTTAGATGGCTCTTTAACTCTCCTTTCTCTCACCCCTCCAGCTGAATATTCATTCTCGTACAGTGACTTAGTTTCCAGTTTCATACTGGAAATAAGTCACACTAGGAAGGACATTCTACAGGTTTTGTTGCCAGAGTGATCCCGAGACCTGCCTGTGTTCTGTGCCCTCTGTTTCCTTCCTGCTACGATAGAGAAGCTGCTTGCACTCCTTCTGAGGTTGTATTACTTGCTCCCTTCCTTACATCTCTTCATTCCTTGTCCACACAAAACATGGCTCCCATAATCCCTTCTGTTTCTCACTTAGCAGTTTACTTTTTGTATAAGACCCAATACCTGACAATCTTATGAAAGAACACAGTGCGCCATGGTGGGTGAAGGCAGGGAGGGGAGGTTATTCATAGTCAGCAAGCAGAGTAGACAGGAAGTGGGGCTGGGTTATAATACCTTAAGGCCCACCTTTAGTGACCCACTTCCCCCAGCAATGCTCCCTCCTAAAGGTTCAATAACCTTCCCAAATAGCACAACCCACCCATGGGAGCAAGTGTGCAAACTGGAGCCTACCGGGGACACGTCACACACAGATCACAATGCTCTGCTTTCTAGTAAGTCTTTTCTATCTGCAGATAAATATGTAACAGAATTTAGGTCTCTAGGTTTCCAGGCACAGACATAGACAGAGTTATATGGACCGCACTTGGGTCTGGTGTTAGACTCCTGGGTCTGGTGTTAGACCCTGCGAACTTACTTCTCCTCGCATCTCTCTTCTTCCTTGGTCTTTTTATTTATTTTTAAGTGTTTAGAGCCTTGGCTGTCCTAGAACTTGCCCTTGAGCTCATAGAGATCCACCTGCCTCTGCCTCCCAAGTGCTGGGATTAAAGGTGTGCCACGTTTTCCTCAGTCTGGAACCTGAAATAGTTCTCTGTCTTTCAGATTCAGTCATGCACAGATTAGCAAGACTTTGGTGCAACAGTTCTTCACTGGAGGAGGGGTGACCTTGTCCTCTCATTTGTCTCAAATGTCTCCAGACATTTGGAGATGTCTGGAGATGCTTTTCTTATTATAGCTGATAGAAGGAAGTACTACGTAATTTAGCAAGTAGAGGACTTGATGTGATTTCCTCAGGACTCAGTGATGCACGGGACAGGTGAGCCCTACCTCTTCCCCTACAGACAACCCTTTCCAAAGAATGATACCCCTGGACTCAAATAGTATGTAAACGCAAAGAGTGTTTTATTCTGAGTCCAGCTTGCTGGGGTCTCCCATTACCAGAATAGAGAGACAACCATGTGGGCTCACAGGCCTGATTTAAAGCACAGTAGGGAATCCCAGGGTAGGTGACCTCTATGTTAATCTGTTGAGTCCATCTCCACTGACATTTCAATACTGGGGTGTGGGGGCTAGAAACTTGCTGGAGAATTCTGGAGACTGTTACTGAGGAAGTAGCTGAGGAAGTCTGGAAACTGCTGCTGACCCAGTGTCCTTGCCTCAGGCCAGATGACAGGGCAGCTTCTGAGGCCTGGACTTGCCTGGAATTTCCCAGTTCTTGGAGACAGAGATTTAGGCCTAGTCTCCTTAACTGCCACTCTGAAGCCTGTCATGGAATCAGCCTAGTCTTCTCAAAACAATATAAGGTTGAGAAACCCTGTCCCAATAGCTCGTGGGGCACACTGAGCAGTAAGATTGAAAACCACCACCTCCATGTGCCCATGTGGCTTTGCCATATGAAAAGAATGCTCATGTAGAATGTTCACTGCCGGACTAGGGGAAAAATGAATGCCCATAATCTTAAGCTACTATCCTTTAGGTTCCCTATAGTAGGACCACAGCCTTTCTCATAACTATATGCCCTGCTATTTTCTTTGAGGTTGTGTCTCACTGTGTGCCCCTGGCTGTCCTTGAATTTTCCTATGTAGACTAGGCTGGTCTTAAACTCAGAGCTCTACCTGCCTCGGTCTCTTAAGGCCTAGGATTAAAGGTATGTACACGATTCCTTGCTGCCTTCTTTTAGATAAGAGCCTCCTTTGGCTTTACAATCGAATGTTTTCCTTGAAAACGTCCAAGTATCCTTAGGCTATCTCATGGTAAGCTTAATTTTATAAGACAGGGTTTCAAGCAAGGTGAGCTTCACAGGACTGGGGTGTCCATCACTACTGAAGCTCTCACTTTTAGTCCTAACCCAGGACTACTCTCAACCTTGCTACGTAGTCAAGGATGCCCTTTAATTTCTCATCTTCCTGCTTTGACTTCCCAGGGATTACAGGTGTGTACCACCACAATGGATGGGTTCACACTGTGCTGGGGGATTGAACCGAGGGCCTTGTGCATTCTAGGGAAGCGCTCCACCATCTGAGTTACATCTCCAGCTTAGGTCTTAGATTTGGTGTTCCTTTTAGTGTGGCGGATGCAATGGTGCAATGGGCTGCAGAAGTCTTCCTTAGAGTGGTCCAGCTTGTTTTCAGTCTCATGGTTTCTACTTCCCAGATGCTGAAGGAAGAAGATGTTTACTCTGGGATACTGTCCATGAGAAGAGTAGCTACACATGCTGCTGCTAATATTCTCCTCCTCTTGGCTACAACTACCAGTGGAGCACAAAGATGCTCTATGCCGTCTGTGTTGGGAAGTCTTGACAATGGCTAATTTACATACAGAAACACACTTATCCTTCAAATTTTTTGAACATCTGTTCACATGGACCAAGGTGAGCATCACAGGACTGGGGATTCCATCGATGCTGAAACTCTCTGCTTCAGTCCTAGGCTAGGTTTTGGGCTTTAGATCTGACTCAGGGAGTGACTCAAAATGTTTGACCTGCGGGGCTTTGGAGATGGAAGACTGAACCGGTTGTAGACAGGAGTCTCACAGAAAGCAATTGAAAACAGAGTGGTGACATTTGTTCTTGTCTTGTTCCATTTCTGGAGAAATGAGCACTTCTCTTTTGCTAACAGTGAAGACATCCTTATATGGTGGATTCTCTCAAGTGGGCAATGGAAGGTGTAACTTACAGCATCTTCTGGTGTACTTTGTGACAGAGCAAGTCAGACAGTGTTGAATTGCAGGCATCTGACTGTTTTGTCCCTTTTTTTTGAAAGCAGTGGTGTACAACCCTCACGCTGTGCAGGGTCGGGTATAAATGAGACCTTGATGACTTGCTCTGTGGATCAGTTTGGACTGAAATGGAAGGGACAGTCCCTGGCAGTTTGGTGACTAGATAGGTGAATAAATTTTTTAATTTTTTTTCATGCAAAACACTTTTAGTGGCCGTATTCTGGAAAAGGGTAAATCATAACTCATATGTAAAGGTTGTGTCAGGGTTTATAGACTAGACCCTTGATAATGGATTCAACCTTTCCACAACAAATCAAAGGTATTGTTGTATGGTCACATGAATATACAATAGTCATTACCTTAAATTTAAAACTCACTGTAGGCGGCAAACCCAGAGAGCAGGATGTGAAGGCTGTATTGTATCAGTGTGGTCTGCAGAGAATTTCTTTGTGCTGGTTTTGCCCGGGTGAAATATACGCTGCAGTTCAGAGCTAAAGGGATTACTTTTGAATAGTCATTGCAGAGGTTGATTACATTCGTCTATCATATTTAGCCGGACGCTGCAGGCTATTATTCCATTAGCTGGCCCTGCCATTGTCAAAAAGTTGATCACCTGATGTTAAAAGACCATGCTTTCTGTTGACCTTATCAAAATGCTTCATCAAAAGGTTTTGTTAAAAGAAACTTAGATTATGTGTTATGTAGCAGATTAAGGACATATACTATGTATAAAAATGCCCCCCCCCCCCAATCTCTGGAAGGAACATGTACTTCTGTCATTGCTGAAGATAAGATTTTTTTTTTTTGTCTTTCAGCATATTTTATTTGAAAGCACAGACTTAATTTCAGGAGACGTGGCACTGCATTTTCACTGATAGTAAAGTCTCAAAAATGGATTTCTTAGAAAGACGTCCTTTTCTTTCCCAACATGCACCTATCTACTTATCTCACACAAAATCAACACGGTGAAAATAAGCTAGTTCATCAGAGGCAGCAGTGAATCCACGATGCCGCGACAGCCACACGGTTTCGAAACACAGTTTCCCTGGAGAACAGACTTGCCTTGTATTTTCAGAAATACATGTAAAAACTGAAAAAAGTACCACCCATATTTGGTAACCAGAAAATAACTTTGAATAAATATATAGATTTCTATCTGTTTATTCCTTCTTTAATGGATGTATATCTTCAATTATTTAGTCACCACAGTTAAATGATTTTGATGAAATAAATATATATTTTATTAAATTAGAATCCCATCATCAGTATAAGGTACATTTTGGCCGGGCAGTGGTGGCACACACCTTTAATCCCAGCACTTGGGAGGCAGAGGCAGGCAGATTTCTGAGTTCAAGGCCAGCCTGGTCTATAGAGTGAATTCCAGGACAGCCAGGGCTACACAGAGAAACCCTGTCTCGAAAACCAAAAAAAAATAAGGCACATTTTGATAAGCTCAACTTTTAGCATATTTTATTATGAATTATCTACTAGTAAGTAATAAAATGTAAGTAGATCTTAAAAAATATTGAGAATACAGTTTTAGTATTTAAAATAACATAAGTACATTTTTTTAAAAAAAAAACTGGGATCATATTTAAAAAGCTGACTTCTAGTAACAGAGACAGCTGGGGAAGCAGCACACGAACAACTATGCCGTGAACTCTGATCTCAGAGCTGGTGCTGGTTTGACACACTCTTGCAGGTCTCCCTTGTAACTGATGGTGTGAAATGGCTGCTCAGAGATACAGGCTATGATCCTGGAACACAGCCATGTACTAATTTTGGCCCCTTAGCATTGTTCTCTAATCAAAAGAACTTCTCAGCTTTTTTTTTTTTTTTTTGTCTCTAACTTGACTTTCATGGTAGAGAAGTGGTGGTCAGTCAGAAAGGAAGAGATAAAGGCGGGATTCGGGATCTACCCAGGGATATATCAAGGGCCCTATGTACAAAGCAAAGAAAGATACAACCTTATTATCACCCCTAGAGCTGACCAAAAAAGGAGAGATTGAGAGATAAAGATTTAGAAAAAGGATCACCTGAGAGAATACAGAAGGAACAGTTAGAAATGAGCAGAAGTGGGGCATCCTAGGCTGACAGCAGCCAATTACCCTTTCTCTTGACTCCCCTCTCCTGAGAAAACACATCAGAATAAGATGTAAAACAAATGATTTTTGTTTGTTTGTTTGTTTTTTGAGACAGGGTTTCTCTGTGTAGCTCTGGCTGTCCTAGAACTCACTCTGTAGACCAGGCTGGTCTCGAACTCAGAAATCCGCCTGCCTCTGCCTCCCAAGTGCTGAGATTAAAGCCGCGCACCACCACTGCCCGGCAAAACAAGTGATTTTTGAAAACATTGGCTATCAAGAACAAAATCACTGAATGGCAGGACACAACCAACATGAGCACTCAGTTGTCTCAGATTCTTTCTTTGAGTAAGTTTTCAGACTTCAAGTTGAGAGAAGGAAAATCCAGGAGCCCAGCATAGCTCCTAAGTTAAAGAGATATATGGTATTGAGAGTCAGGGAATACCAAGTCAAGTGGAGTTTGTAACCACTCTACAGTGTACTAAAAGTCAGAGTGTCCTCAGATAGCTAAGACAAAGCCTATTCCAGATGAAGGACTTAATGGGTTGGATCTTTGGGAGGTAATTACACCATGAGGGTAGGACCCTCAAAGATAGATTAGTACACTTGTAACTAAAGACAGGAGACAGATGTGAAGTTATAACCAGGCCATTTGCAAACCAGTGAAGGATGTTCAGCAGAAACTGACTTCAGCACTCTGACTTCAGACCTCCTAACTTTGAAATGTAAGAAAAAACGCATTATATTGTATTATATTACATTGTATTATATCATATTACAGTATATGCTTATGAGACTAATGCCCTCTATAACATGGCAGCCAAAACAAACTGAGACAAGGGTACCAGAGAGGAAAGAGCCAGAGATGAGAAGTCTGGAGATCTGTACAGGTAAATGAAATCTCAAGTATTTACCCAAGTACAAATCAGAGCCTTTAATCTGAGGCCAGAGAAAGAAAACACCATGTGAATACAGAATGAAATACATGGTGTCCACAGAGAGATGGGACTCTTCCCTGCTATCAGCAGCCACACCAGGAACGTTTCCCAGGGTGCTGGGTCTTGCTTCGTTGTGGATAATAGTTACCCCAACACTAGACCTCACTCTGACCTCTGACCTTATGTAACAGATAGTAAAAGTAAGATATTTAAGATGAAACTGCTCCCAGGTAACTTCACTGCATCAGACCAAAGCTCAGAAATATTTATGGGAATAAAAAACTACACTGTGCCAAAAAGGGGGTTAATGTTTGCAAATGTCTGGGATCCAGGAAAAACAAGACAGATAAAATTACCCACATTGACTCAGTCTTTAGGGTTAGGGGCAGAGGCATTTAAGATGGCCACTGTAATTATATTTAAACACTCAGAGTGTTTAGAGAAACAGAATGAACATAAGAAAATGTTAATGAATGGGAAGGTAGGATGCCAGAAAGTACGTGAAGAGAGGTAAAATAGTAACGTACTTTACAAGCTGTAGGACAAGCTCAAGCAGCCTAGAAGAGTTGTTTCTGTCTGTCCAAGTGAACTTATTCTGTGATCTCCAGTGTTAAAGCCTGAGTAAAATCTTAAGGCCTAGCTAACTGTTACTTGTCTAGCCTGCCATTTTGTGCTGTTCCTAGGAAACTTTTTCATGCTCTAAACGATTGCAGATTCTGTTATGTTCTGTGCTTTGATGTGAAAACAAATCACAATAGAGGTCAGTTAAAACTGCTTTGTATAGTTAGCTACAGTAAGCTTGGACCGGAACCAACTGCCAGGCAGCACTTCATGCACCTAGACATGAGCTTTTATGGTTTTGGCTTTTATAAGCTGCCCCTAGGATGGACCCTAACATAACAGAGACACTTGCACTGATATAATAAGAAACTATTTGGAATAAGACTTCCATTTTGAATAGTAGTTGAATAAAATTTAAGTTCCTAAGCCCTCCATAGGAACTGACATCTGCTTGACAGAAAGAGACATGTATGTGGTAACTATCTTTGAGATTTTCTTTATCAATTCTTGAATGATAGTAGACTACTCTTTGCATACATTAGGTGTTAAAGTTGCTAGTATACTACTACATCAAATGGCGACTTACATTCTGATTGGCAAGTTAAGACATGAATGGTAGGCAAGTCAAGTTCCCTGCCCCAGTTGAATAAGCCAACCAAGGGGAACAGGATAAATGCACAGTGAAGGCATATTCCTAAGGAAGTCCTCTATCTGTAAATTCTGATTGGTGAAATAACTTGGCATAGATGTTTGTGGATTTCAAGACTTAAAAGATCTGTAGAATCCTGGCTTATAGTCACAGCCAACTCCCGAGTCTAGCCTGTGGCCCTGATTGATCAGTCTTGGGGTGTGGTGTTCAATAAACCATCCCTATTTGACTGAGATTGGTGTCAATGGTTTGTGCAGTGGTCCCAAGACCTCAACACCAAGTAGCTTCCCAACACATAGAGAGTACTGAACCTATGTGTTCTGAGTACCTAAAACAGGTGGGTAGCACATGAGCATAGATATGTTGAATACAAGGTGATGCCGACCGTTAAACAGGATGGTATGGAGCCAAACTTCACCCCATCACCCAGAAGACTGCAACATAAAACAGAAGAATTATTTATGTCTAAAGTCTTTTCTTTTAATATTTTTAAATGGTAGTTGATCACTGGCAACTGAAACAATGCAAGACAAGTACTATACACACACTGCTGGAATTCTGGAAGGATATTTGAAAAAATATTTTAAGAAATAGCAACTGAAAAATTTACAGAATAGATGAACTTCATAGATACACAGATCTAAGAAGGTCATCAGAAAGAAAAAAAGAAAAAGAAAAGGTAAAAAGGAAAGTCTTAGAATTCTATCCCCATGAAAAAAACTTTCAAAGAAGAAGCTTGAAAATGGATCTTTCAGATGGACAACTGCTGAAGCTAACCATCTGCAGCAGACCTGTCCCACCAGAGACAACAAGGTCCCCAGGCAGAAGGAGCATGGTGACCAATGGAAATCTATTCTGGACAGAGGAGTGATAAGTGCCAGAAAGGCTGAGTACAAGAGAAATTACAGAAGGAGTTTTAAATGGCTCAGTTGGTAAAGTAAGGGGCTGAATTTGAATGCCCAGCACCCATATAAAAGTCTGCTTTTAGTGTTGTGTCCCAGTAAACCCAGTGACAGGAAGACAGAGAGGTGGATCCCTGGAGCTCTCTGGCCAGATAGCCATAGTGAATGTGTGAGCTCTAGGTTCAGGGTATGCATGGAATGTGCATGCATGCATGTGTGCACACACACACATGCACACAGGCACACATGCATGCACACACACACATGCACACAGGCACACATGCATGCACACATACACACATATGCATACAGGCACATATGCATGCACACATACACATGCACACAGGCACACATGCATGCACACATATACACATATGCATACAGACACACATACATGCACACATGCACACAGACGCACATGCACGTGCACACACACACACCCCTAAATGCATACATGTGCATATACAAATAAGTATACACATATATTGCACACAATGTGGTTTGAGATCTGTAACAGACATAAATGTTGAAAGCCCAAGAAGAGTAGTGCCAAGGTGCAGGGTGGGGAGAAACACAAGTTTGATTGCACAAACCCGGATCAATGGAAAATATCACACGTGTGGTTGTTAGGACTTTTGTTTCTACACTTTAGCTTACACATTTCAACTACTTTGGTTAAAAAGATTTGCAAATTAACATTCTTCAGATCTGAAAATGAGAAACTCTCTCTGTAATTGAAACATTGATTTGAAAATGCATGTGTTTTCTATATTTCCCCAAAGTTCAAGAATGAGGGAATGAAATTCAAAGCAAGGATTGTTTCATTTTTATTCATAATTTTCCTTGGACAAATTGTGGGAGGTGTGATCCACTCAGTATGAGGTCAAGCGTTACTAGCTACAGTTACATCTTTTTCTGGTTTCATTATGAAACAACAGAAGTTGGAAAACACATAAATCCCATGGTTGTGCTTTCCCAAATAGGCTATTTTAGAATAAAATATTATTTAGGAGATTTTTTTCAACAGCTACTTACTAGAGTTATGAATGACTAAAATACATTAAATTTACACAGCCTGATGGGTAGCTGAAACCATTAACACAGTTTATGCATAAACACACCCATCAAACAGATGTTGTCTTAAATGAATAATCCAGAGATGTAAAATGAAGTTTTTGTAAAAACTGAATATCCCAGTAGGCAGCAAGATCTTCAAAGAAAAGCTACTATACACACACAGTCTCCAGTCCCAGTATAAGAAGTCAAGTAAATTTGGGTCTCAGGAGCAGCACAGTGGTTCTTGGAAATATCCTTTCGTTTGAAAACCAAAATGATTTTTCTACCAAAACTAAGAGTCAAAAACCTTATAGGTTCCTATCTATCTATTTGTTTATTTATTAGAATTATTTATTTATTTTATGTATCTGAGTACACTGTAGCTGTCTTCAGCTATATGTTTGCTGGAAATTAAACTCAGGACCTCTGGAAGAGCAGTCAGTGTTCTTTTTTTTTTTTTTTTTTTTTTTTTTTTTTTTTTTACAATTTAAAGCAATTATTTTAATTTTTTCCTTCAAACCAAAACCTCAAGGGAATACAAAAAAAATCTAGTACCATCTTTTACTAAAATTTGATAAATGTCTGTTATGGAAAAAGTGTTTATTTTGAAATTATTTTAATTTAGAAATAAAAAACCTCATAGGAAGATGGAAAGAAACAAAAAACACAAAGCATCCAGGCAACGTTTTACTTCATGAGCTTGTCACCCCCTGATTGGTTCACTCGTCCCATGATGAGAAAGGACTCAGCCACCCACAATAATGTTGTTAATAGGGATATGGATCAGTTTCACAAAGAAGCCAATGAAGCCCATGATAGCAAATCCTATCGCTGTGGCCATGGCTAGCTTCTGGAATTCTTTTCTGTCGGGCTTGGTGCATCTTTTAACCAGCCGAATCGAGTCCTTTACAAACTGCCGACTTGGCTCGACAAACTGCATTACCTGATCCATGTTTGTGGGATGGCGGTTTGAGAGGGTAGAGACACGTAGCTTAGCACAGTCAGTGTTCTTAACCACTGAGCCATCTCTCCAGCTCCATCTCTTTGTTTATGTATTTTTTAAAGAATGAATGAGTCCATGTAAAGCAACGCCTATGGTAAATTAAATTATAAAGAAAACCTATTGTCCAGGCAATGCATATCATCTGCAGTCTAAAGGAGTGGTTCTCAGCCTTCCTACCGGTGTGATCCTTTAATACCGTTCTCATGTTGTGGTGACCTCCAACCACAAAACTATTTTTGTTGTTACTCATAACTGCAATTTTGTTATTGTTATGAATCCTAATGTAAATATCTGTGTTTTCCGATAGTCTTAGGCGACCCCTACAAGATGGCTGTCCAACCCCCAAAGGGGTCACAGCAGGTTGAGAACCGCTGATCTAAAGCATGGCCTCCAAATAGGCAGTCTCATTTTACCTGGAGCTTTTTAGCTGCAGAATTTCAGAGCAGGGGATGTGGCTCAGTTGACAGAGTGTTTGCCTAGTGTACATGAAGCCCCACAGTAATCACTCATTGAGGGGCACACCTGCAGTCCCAGCACTTGGGAAGTGGACTCAAAAGGCACAGGGGTTGAAAGTCATTCTTGTTGACCAAGAGTTCAAGATTAGCCAGGGATACATTAGACCCTATTGCAAACAAACAAACAAACAAACAAACAAACAGAGCAAACTCTCAGAGCTCAATTTTGGTGCAGCAAATCAGTACAGAATCCTAAGACCAGCAACTTCATGTTTGAGAATCATTATTTTACATAACCTTGCTCTCAACTGCTTAACGCTGGGGGAGAATAGCCTGCTCAGTAAAAGACACAGAAATAGATGTAAGAGTCCCAGGATGCTTTCCCTACGTCAGGAACATATGTTGTTCTAGGAATGCAGCTAGCATTTTATTTAAATCTCTCAGCCCTTACAGGGATTGTTAGTTTACAGACAAGGAACACAGAAGGCCAGTGGTAACACTAAATTCTTCAAGTCTCACATAGCTGATGAAAGACTTGTTGGAGATTCAAATCTATGTCCACAGCTATTCATGTCATACGGATGAATCCCCAAGAGGAGAATGAGACGCCACAGAGCCACTTAGGTGGGTTGGGTTTAGCCAGGTTGATTTATTTGACCTTGTGGCAAGAAGAGTTGCCAACAAGCTTATTCAGGTTCTTTCCATTAATGGTTTAATTCCTTGTGTTTTAGAGGCTACTACAGCACTTACAACAATAACAACAGAAGCCAGATACTCAAGGCAACTCTGCTAAAACCATCAATCAGTTTTCCATGACAGCCAAGCTGGGGGGACTCTGAATCCCGGTCGCATCCTGTAACTTAGCTTTATTTCATCTGATTTTAACTCAGCTCCTGATGGATTCATCGTCATGAAGTCAGAGGAGGAGGGAATACGGCAATTTATTCATGCTTTCACCAGAGTTCCACTGCAGACAGGAAATTTCTCTAAAAATGCAAATCACTTGGTGCCACACAAGTGTGACTTGCCAGCCGAAGCACACAGAGGAAAGGCCGTCCCAGGGCTAATGTTTTTATGCTCTGTGATTGAATGCATCGATCTACTTATTATACTGTCTTCACCTAAATTTTTATTTTTAAGCCCTAGATGAATGTGTCTAGGGGTAGTGGGAGCTTTTCTCTAACATTCAGAAAATGAATTACATTTGTTAATTTGGCTTTGAATCCCAGATATATCAAAATAAATACCATAAACAAGTGTTGAAGAAATCAATCTAGATCTGTTCAATATAAGAATGATCAAAAAGGGATTTGGGAAGACTCAGATGGAAAGCACTAATGTGCTCACTAAGCCCTTATGTAATATGACTTCTTGACATGATCGGTTTAAGGACAGAGGAAACTATTTCTGAAGGCAGAAATGGTGCACTCTTGTTGCATTAAGGAAAAATCCCTTGAAGGCCCACCTACACAAGGCATTAATGTGAACAGGTGTCCCTGGAAACATCTCTGGTTTTTCATCCCACATTTTTCTTAATCCATGGGGCATCGTATCACAGAGTTTTCTTATGTTACACAAAGCAGCAATTACACACAACAAGTGTAGGGTTAGTTTTAAAATATAGATGACACACCATTCTTAAAGCCAGGATACCACGAGGGAGGGTGGTCCTCTATTCTGTTTCAGAGAAACAAAAGTTAAGGAGAAATAAAAATCATATACAAAAGCTTCCAAAATGCCATTACTGCCACTTCAGACTTGAGGCCGAGTAGAAAAGCCAACTGTTTTTGTTTTTGCCTGAGTATTGTTTTATGTTTTGCTTTTTTTAAAAATTTCACTTGTATCAGGATGAATAAGACAAGAGCGTTCTCACTACAGCGCCATTGACAGCCAGAAGCCACCTTTCTAGCTGTGATATGGATTGTGTTGACCAGGTTGTCCCATAGATGGTCATGACCACTAGCTGGTCTCAAGCGGTTTTCCCCATTCACTCCACATCCATTCAACAGCTGCTCACTGAGCACCCAGAGGGAGGAAAACACATCTGTGGCACAGAGGACCATTTATAGCACAGCTCAAATTGGATGGAGGCAGAGGCATAGCTGATGTGTGAGGAAACAGACTCGTCTGCTATCTTAGGTCAGGGCATAATCTTTAGGAAAGAAGTGAAATTTATATGCTATGAATTTTAACTTATTAAAGTCATTTCATTCAGTAGGAGGTCCAGATTTCTAAAACAATGACTGACTTCCACTGAGTTCATATAAATACACTACAATTTCATCTCAGGAACACACCTGCTTTTTTCCACTGGTATTCAAATGTTTTGATAGCATGGATGGGTAAAAGCTTAAAAAAATCACAGAAGTATTTATTGATTAGAACATCCAACGCCCATTTTACATATGATTATGACTTTATTTATGGATAGATAAGTAGTGGTCATTTAATAAAATATTTTATATAATCTTTAATTCTGTATATGTGTATGTATCAATGTGTTGGCATGTGCCTGTGAGTGCAGAAGTGTGCATGTGCATGCGAGTGCATATCTATGCATGGGCATGTGTCAGTGAGTGCAGATGTGTCAATGTGCGTGCACCTGCGAGTGCATATCTGTGCAAGTGTCTGTGAGTTTAGATGTGTGTGTGTGTGCATGCGACCGAATATCTATGTGTGTGTTGGTGCCTGTAGTTCAGAGATGTCCAGAGGCCATCAGCATTGGGTTCTCCACAGACCTTCAGTTACAGGTGTTTCTAAGTTACCCAACCGGATGCTATAAACTGAGCTCGGTGCTTGGCAAAAGGTCCTAATCACTAAGCCATCTCTCTAGCTCCACCAGAGGTCACTTACAAATGGTTTCTGGCTTGAACACTGGTTTATAATCACCTTTTAAAAGAAAACCTTCCAGATTATTGATGCTTCTGTTTTTAATTTATATATTGACCTTTCTACTTACAGTACCTTGTATAATGTTATAAACATTGTATATACTTACTTTTTTTGTTTGTCTTTTGTTTTTGGAGACAAAGTCTACCTATGTCACTCTGGCTGGTCTGGAACATGCTATGTATACCAGGCAGGCCTCAAACTCACAGTATATATTTAATTAAAAAATGAATGTTTTGTAGTTTATGCTTTGCTTTAAAATGTATTAAAATATTGAACAGCACATATAAAATTTTCACTAAATAAATGTCTGTTGAAGGACAGAGTAAATGTGTCTATTAAAACTTTAGAAAAGAGCCCAAGAGCGCAAAGTACGAGAGAAACAAAGCTCTTAACATTCTGCTTGCAACAGATTCTATATTCAATCTAGCAAGTGTGTAAAAAGGAGATTTAGCCATGTGTGTATGTCTCTTCTTGCTTTTGTTACAGATTCTCAGTGTGTGGCTCAGGCTGGCCTCAACACTGGGATCCTCCTGCTGCAGCCTCTGACTATCGGGATCACAGCCACAGCCACCAAGCTTGGCAGAAGGAGGCTTGGAGAATTTGTACTTCTGTTAAATATTTTATTTGGTCATCTTACAGGTAGGTAAGGAAATATCTAGTCCAAATTTCTGAAGTGCTTCAGAGAAGAAAAGGTATGTTTTAATGTTCAACTTCTTCAAGTAACTTAAAACAAGTTTTTGCCTTCTGTCATAATGAAAGAAGGTTCCGGATACACAAATACTCCCATTTTCATGGCTCAGTTTTTTTTTTTTAAGGGTTAGGAGATATTGAGGCAAACTAAAGGATTCAGTGTTTGTGGCCATACACAGGAGTAGGAAGGGACACCAGGAGTTGGAAGATTGTTAACCCTTCCTATGAACATGACTGGTCTTCATTGTCTGAACTTCTAAGGTTTTGTTACATCATGGTTCAGAAAGAAAAGCATCATCTCTTAAAACCAAAAATATTCTATGTGGAGAAACATTATACAAATTACAGTGTCATGGATGGGATGGAATTACCAATTATAGCATGCCACATCCAATGATGACAGCTAAGGGAACACACTACACCCAATGATGATGTCAATCAATGAAGTTGGAGAAAATATTGATAATATTTTAACCCCAAGGACACCATCGTATTTACACTTCTGTCCTTTCCTCATCTTTCATTAAGATGATGGCCTGTATCATTTTTACCATTTTTTAATCTGAAAAATTGAGAATGAAGACCTGAACACCAGGGGCAAGAGAGGCGACTCAGAGGTTAAGAGCTGCTCTGTCAGGGGACTTGGGCTCCCAGCACAGACTTGGCAGCTTATAACCATGTCAACTCTAGTTCTAGAGGATCCAATGTCCTTTTCTGGCTACCACTCGCTCCTGCACATATATGGTGCACAAAACCATATACAGGCACACACACATACACATAAATAAACAACAAACTTTAAGCCCTGATTACAAAACCCATGTACTAAATGCAGTTTAAATTTTGGTTCATATGTCCCCAAATTTGAGGCATTTCATCACACATATTAGGGAGAAAGTAAACTGAGTGTTAACTTCAATGAAAACACTTTTATTTTAGTATCAAAATTATCCTTAAAATCTTTCCCTTACACAGTCTCTGATCAGTTGTATTTCTTAGTCACGTTAGCCTGTTCTTTAAAAAAATATTTATTATATTTACATATATTTCTGTTAACATTTTTTACATTTAAATATTACCGTAAGATTTTTCCTTTCTCTTTGGCATTTGTTATCTTGCTCAGGTCTGGGTGGTATTTTTCACTACAATGGCTTACAAATTTATTTGGAATAATGTTAAGTGCCTACTGCTTTATCCATACCACTGGGAACTCTGTGAGACCACTTTTGCTAAACTATATGTCATATAAACAGTAAAGGGCTTTGAACTATGAGAAGAAAATGAATAGAATAGTACTTATGTATTGAAATTATAGAAAAAAAATTTATTAGACCTTTTATGAAAGAGTAAACAGTGGGTCCCTAGAAATCAGTATTGTCCCTCATACATCGTATGCCTTACTTCTCAGGTTAGGTATCACTTGTGCAGATGAGGTATGAATACGGGACTGTTTTTAAAGGATGGCAATTGAAGAACCTGACCGTTTTCACTCTCAGCTTCCTATTGTTTCTCCCCTAGAGGCAAACGCTGCCGCTGTTTGAGCACATTTTTTTTTTTTTTTTTAGAAACAGTCTGTGCATTTTAAAAGGATAAAGAATCTATATTCATATACAAAACAGTATGTATTTATGCCTTCTATTTGCACAAATGTCAGCATGCTATATTCATATTTCTGTACAGATGCAGTATACACTGGGCACCATGCTCTCTCTTCTTAAATACACCAGTTTTCTTTAGAGCCATTTAGGCTCACAGCAAAACTGAGCAGAAAAAATGCCTTATGCCCCATCATATACATGTGTCCTATCACATACAGTCGCTACAATTATCCAGAGCGGTCCATTGTTCTGACTCATGGAGCACACTGATAGATACATCAGCATTCCAGTTCTACAGAGTACACTTTTGGGTGTTCCCGAGTCTTGCATTCAAGGATAAATCTGTTATAAACATCAGTGTGCAGGCATGCAGGTGTGCCTGAATGTGGTGTGGACATACGTTTTCAACCTAGAGGTGTGCATCACCATGCCTAGAAGATCATAGGAATTTTGCCTAAAGAAAGAAGTAGGCTATCTACACGGTAATTTCAGTAATGTGAATACTACCTGGTCATGCTGCTGGTGCGCAGTGGCATGCATATTTGCTATTGGCCGTAGTTCCTTGCAAATTTTACTAAGTGTAGTACTTCTTCAGGTAACCATTTTTAACTTATTGACCTTTAAAAATCAATGTGTGGAGAATATAAACACTTAGAATTTTAAGAATAACACAGCTTTCAGAATTCTTGTGAGTTTCTAAAGATTCTACTTCTTGTTCCCAGGAACCTAAAATTAATTTACTAGCAACTTGGACAGAGAAGAAATGTTAGTATCAGAGAATTGCAGGGAACTGGAAAGGAGACAGGGCCCACTGACAAGGGTTAGCTAGGGGCCCATGCACTGTTTGAATGAACTGAGGGGAGCAGGGCTGAGGGATGCTGGAGCGAGTTTGGGGCACTGTGCAGTTGTAGGTTAGAAAACTAGAAAGGCCTAAGGTTAACTATGGGAATAATAAAATGAATATGACAGGAGACCAGCCCATTGAAGGGAACACCATGGAAGAGAGACAAGAGAAGTGAAGAATAATCATGTAGATATTGAAGGTGTCCAGATATATCAGGCTTACTGATGGAGTGGCAGTGAACCAGCAGCCAAGAGCCTCAAGGGATGAAGAGGAGACACATTGAGGTAGCTGGGGACAATCAGAAACATCAGGATTATACAGACTTGTTGAGAGTTACAGATCATGTCCAAGCCAGCCAGAAGTGGTAAATAAAGTCAAGATTATGACCCAAAGGACTTAAGAACACAGACAGAAGATGCTTCTGTGGGAACTGCAGAGGAACAGACTCTGAGAGGCAGCAGGCTTCCAGGACACGGGAATGTTGGGGGAGGGCAAGGATATCCATTGTCTGGCCACGAGCAGCTGACAACTCACAGGAAGTGTCCCCATAGGTGGAGAGCTGGGCGAAGAGATGAGTAGGAAGGATATGCAGATGAGGTTGTGGACAGAAGAGACCTAGGAGATTAGAGTTTGCCATTCATGTTGCAGCAGGCAGTGCTTATAGGAACCATGGGACAGTGGGCATGGGTAGCAGCAAACCTATATTCCGAACAGTCTACTTCAGTATGGTTTTGACATGCTAGGGAATTTGCCATTATATTTTGATTAATACTTGGCCATTTTGATAAAATATGTTTTGAGTATTTCTGTAAAGCTGACGTGGAGCTTGTGTAAAATAATGGCCTCCATGGACCTGCTCATTTCCCCTGTTTTCCTTGAAAATAGAGTAGGCTAACAGTTGCATGGGACTTCAGTAGGTGTATTTAAAATATTAATAGGCTTATTACTTAAAAATAGTTCTGCTTATTTAAAAAAAAATTAAAGTTTATTCTTTTGTGATCTATGTAATGACTATTACAGAGATCCACAATTGTTAAAAAAGGAGAAGACGTTGGGGTTCCCAGCCATGAATGGCACATCTACGATACAAGCCCTTCAACTAAGGCTCAGGGAAAATAGAAGAGTGGGAGGGTTTAAGGAGCCAGAAGCCTCGGATACACATTGATGAATCTTGAAAAATGCACCCACTAATCTTAACAATATAGTTGCCTGGCTAAGACCACTGCAAAGATCTTATTAGCTGACATGTCAATTCTGACAGAGACAATGTCACATGGTCATCCTCCTAGATGAAGAGCCACAGGAGGTTAATCAATATGCAGAATTTTAAATCGCTACTGTGACATAGCTGTTAAGTGCTTGGGTCACAATCTGGACCCCAGGTCACCGACCCAGAAGTTATCATGTTGAATCATTTCATTTGCTGAATGAACTCTCCCTCCAGAATCCTCTTCCCACACTTCTGTCTGTCTATCTTGCCCAAACTCTCCTCAAGGGAATCTGAGCATTCAACTGAATGGAATACTTTTTTCTTCTCTCAGTTAAACAACATTGCACTTCACATTTGTTCTAGAAACTGCTAAGAAGTGAAGGCCAGTTAGTCAATCTGCTCTCCTTTCTCGGGTTGAGGGGCCAGTGAGGGTTCCAGGTTAGCCTTTGGATGTAAGTGGACAGATACATTGCTCTCAGATAGTCAAAGTCCGACTTTTAGGTTCTGACCAAGGGCTGAGGACACTGGCTGCTGCAACTCACCCTCCTGTATTTCTTTGTGACACCAGAAAAGTATCAGTGTGGGAGGGGAGGTTACAGAACTCAGAAACACATATGCACACATGTAGGCACATGCAAACTCTGAGGAAGATGATCTTAGTGTTCTTCTCTTTATTTGAGGGCAACTGACTCCTTGAACATGTTAGAGCTGGGATGGTATCAGCTGTGTGTGTGTGTTTGTGTGTGTGTTTGTGTGTGTGTAGTATATACATCTACAAAAGTGAAAGGCATACTTCAAAACATTGAAAAAAATCTTTTTTTTTTTTGGTTTTCCGAGACAGGGTTTCTCTGTGTAGCCCTGGCTGTCCTGGAACTCACTCTGTAGACCAGGCTGGCCTTGAACTCAGAAATCTGCCTGCCTCTGCCTCCCAAGTGGAAAAATCTTTTACAGCAGTGTAACCTCATCCTTCTCCCTTCCTCTATATTTCCTTCTTTCCTTATTTCTTTCCTTTTCCTCTTCCCCTTCCTTTTCCCTTTCCCCTTCCTTCTCCTTTTCCTCTTCTTTTTCTCTAACATAAATAGGTTGACTGTAAAGAGCGAAGCATCAGAATTATTAGATGAGGCGGCATCTGCACAGTGTCTCTTAGTGACGTCATTTCCCTTTTTAGGGAAATTTTAATGGAAGCATTAAACCAGCTAAGATGATTGGGATCACGGTGGAAAGCTAGTTTGCCTAAAACCTGAGCTAGCTTCTACCCTGAGCTCACAGACAGCTCATCCCTCAGCTCCTGCCGCCTTTCACTCTTCACTGACTTTAGTCACAGACTGTTCCTGGCAGGAAGGCCCAGGCAGTGTCTCTAAATATCATGTGGAAAACATGCCCAGAGACACAGTTAGAAAATATAAACAACTCGAGATTTGTGTCTTCTAGAAATAACAGGAAGCTTTGTACATGAAACCTCAACTGTATGACTGTTTAAACAAGACATAGCTGTTTAAACAAGTTCAACACCGACAGACATGTTAACATGGAAAGGGGAACTCTTGCTGGGCCCCACTCCTAGACACAGAACTCGAGGAAAGTAAGGAATGTTGAGCAGGGAGAAACAGTCCTCCCCGGGATGAGCCCCCTAAACAGTTATCTGATACCAAGTGGCCAGCCCTGAAGTCATCATATACGTACAAGCAAAACTGAGCAGGTTGCATTTGTATATTCAAGCATTTATACACAAATATATAACAAGTAAAGAAAACAAAGCCATGAGTTTGAGAGGGAGCAGGGGGAGGGGGAGCCTGAGGGAGGAAAGGAGGAAATACATACAATTATATTTTAGTTAAAACAATACAAGCAACTTTCAAAGACATGACCTAATTGGGCTTTGTAGAATGAAGGGTGGTAGTGCACAGGTAATTTCACAAAGACTGACATTTTATTAGAATGGTTCAAATGTTTCAAATGCCCTGCAAGGGAAATTTTCTTTCACCTCCTTTACAGATCACTGAAAATAAGAGGCAAGCCTGGCGCCACCCAGGGTTCAGCCATGCCGTTTTCAAGCTCCAAACAGATATTGATTTTCATTTCAAACTCTAATGCTAGAATTAGCAGTGTCAGGTTGAATTAGAGGTGGATGGTTGGGAGAGCTCGCAAATCACAAATCGTGGGCACAGCCAGGCTGTCTTTTCTAGTGATTTCTTCCCTTTTCATTCTTTAAGGAAACAAAGGATACAAGACCCCCTTCAGGTTTATTGCACCCCCAAAGAGGTATTTAGCTCGGCTCCACTCCTAGGCCTGTGTAGTGCGAGCCTCTTCTCCAAGTTCACCAAGGGGTGAATGCACCTAGTGTGGGTCAGCCTACTGATGGTAGCCATGTTTTATACTCCACAGGAAAATGCTTACCTGTATCATTGCTGATAGGAAACTTGAGGTTTTCTGATACACGAAGACTGCTTTTCTGCCTGCCCTACACTGCCTCTCTTGTTGTATTAATGGTTTCCATAATTTATATGACAGCACAGTCAAGTATCCACAGCGTGGAGTATGTGTAAACTGCATGGTGTTTTAAAGTACAGTGTGCAAATTTACTATTAAAATGTTAATTCAAGGTTGGTTATAGACACAAGACAGAACTTCATGCTCCTGTACCTTCACTACTAGGCTCTATTGACAGCACCCAGGATAGGACAGTGTCATCTCACAGTGGAGTTCTCCTTTCATGTAAAGAATGCCACAACAGGGAAAGCCATTTGCAAAGAGATTCTTCGCTTTCTGTACTGCAGTTGGGAAGCACAGCTAATTCACTCTGTCTAACTCCCAGCTCAGCGATTGATGTTGGAGAAAGTTCAGTCTCCTAGAGCGAGAGGAGTTTACAGACTAGCCTTCAGCTTGCAGATCCTCCGTGCCAGCCTTAGGGGAGGACAGATTTTATAAATAAAATATTGGTGAACAGCAGTAGTCACAATATTATTACAAACCTAAAGAAAAAAAAAGATATCAAAGGGTTTGGCTACACGAGCCAGCAACAAGTCAGTACTGGCGTCTTCGAATCAGTCAGGGCTGGAACAGAATACAAGACTAAATATTCTCAAAGACAGAGTTCTGTATAAAGAATTAGGGGCATGGAAGCTGTCAGAGTCTAAATAGACTTAGGACTAACTTTTCACTGTGCTCAACATTATACTGTTAGGTGTTTGTATTTGTGAAGCAATTACACACTTTGAGGTGAGCCCTAGATTCTGAAAAAAAAAAGTGGGTTGTGATCCTGTTTTCAATATGTAGATATTGAAATACTGGCTGTTCTGTTAGTTCTGGGTGGTTGTAGTTTAGGTAACAACGTTCATTTGTAGTAACTTTTCCTGTAGTGAATGTGTGCTAGGGGTGTAGTTACCCTCTCCCCCAATCCTGGAGGAAAGTGTGGTTATGCTAACGGGGAAAACCATCACATCTTCAATTTCATAGCTCAGTATAAACACAGCATCTCCCAGGAATGATCTGAAATTTAATTTAGTCTTGTATCACAGGTTGCAATACAGTTCAAAGACTGACCGGAACCACGTGTCCACTATCCCAGAAGTGAGTTTTCTTCTGGGAGCTGTCATCCAAAGGCCCTTTGATCTGAAAATGAGTAGCGATCTCTGGATTCACCTCATTGGAGTTGACTGAATTTCAACTTGTGTTTAAATAGAGTCAGAACCTGCGGTTTTCTTTAGCAAAGCCTTTAGTCTGGTTTTTATGTCTATTCTAGTATTTTCATGTGTGAGAAACCCTATTACCTATAAAGTTCAAAAGATGCTACATGCCAAAACCAGAATAAAAATTGTGTATCTGGAGTTTAGCATGATTTTGTAAAGAGTGGCCAGAGTAAGATCAACCAAAGAGTCATTGTAGAATCAAGACTGAAGGGACAGTTCTATTTCCTGTTAGGATTAAGAAAGGCAGGCTCAGGTGGAGAGATGGCTCAGTGGTTAAGAGCACTAGTTGCTCTTCCAGAGGACACAGGTTCTATTCCCAGCACACACATGACAGCTCACAACCACCTGTAAAGGCTCAGGGAGTTTGATGCCTTTTTCTAGCCTCTGATGGCATTGACAGACATATGAATGTGATGAATATGACAGACAGACATATGTGCAGTCAAAACACCCATATACATTAAGAAAGAGAGAGAGAAAGAGAGAGAGAGAGAGAGAGAGAGAGAGAGAGAGA
>NW_021620769.1:681750-722214 GCF_004785775.1 Grammomys surdaster | reverse complement strand
AGAGAGAGAGAGAGAGAGAGAGAGAGAGAGAGAGAGAGAGTTCTTGTCCCTGGGTAAGTTCATGTAAAAGCCAAGCCATCTCTGCAACAGCCAACTGCAAACACACTTCTAGGTGGTAGGTGTCTGCAGACTGTCTTTGTGTCTTTATCACTTTCATAGTCTAGGAAATAACCCTCATTTAAAAAAAGTTAGAGTAAATCAATTAAAGAACAGAAAGGCCTAAGATTTAGGATGATTATTCTCTGTGTCACATGCATGGAAAACAGTTCGTGCTTTCCCACTCTTTAGTGATTGGCCAGCACTCTCGAGCAAATGCATTCCCACTGACCGTTTTATATACTGATGTATTAGTGTGAGCTGGGGCCCGGATGTCAGCAGGTGTCAGTGTGGGGTACTGAGCCGGGAGGTCAACGCTGCCTGGAATTCCTCTGGGTAAGGGCCGAGCTCTGCAGGTATCAGCTGTGCACTGCCTCTAAACAGATTTGATTTTTACAGGTTTGTCTCCACTGCTCCCTTTGCTCAGTCTTTCTTGAGTGTGGGATAATATACACAATTTCGATAAACAGGGACTGTCTCTGCACTCAAAACCACCTGCTGGCTTACATCAGCTAAGTAATGGTGATTTATCTAAGTTACTAATTAGAGTGGAGGTGATTGTTTTTAGGGCAGTTTCCTTAAAAGAGTTTTATTGTTGTTGTTTTTGTTGAGTTTTGGGCTCAGATCAATTCCCCCCTCCCCTTTTTTTTGCTATTTACATTTTTTTCTCTTATTTTCTGCCATGCTTTCTTTCATCTGGTGCCTTATATTAGAAGATTTTTAGCCTCCTTTTATAGAATGTTGTCTGTTTGACAAATAGCACTGATCTTGAATCTACAGACCTCAGTCACATACAGCAGATTGGTTTAAAACCCGTTTCTGCCCCAGTGCCTGGCTGTGTGAATTTAATGGCGCATGACGTACACAGCAGGAACACGCCAAGGCTCTCAGCAGCTCAGCCGTGCGTCTGCTCTGCCAATGGGATTTCTTTCTTTCTCTTTTTAAAAAATGTTTTTAAACCTTTATTTTTATTTATGTGAATGGATATTTTGCCTATGTATGTATCTGTCCACTCCGTGTGTGTCGGATCCTCTGGGCCTGGAGTTACAGGTCCACTCCGTGTGTGTCGGATCCTCTGGGCCTGGAGTTACAGATAACGTTGGGAGCTGCTATGCTATGTAGGTGCTGGAAACTGAACCCAGGTCTTTTCTGGACAAGCAGCCAGTGCTCTTAACCCCTTCGTCAACTCTCCAGACCTTGGTCTTTTGCTCTCTCTCCATGTCTCTGTCTTTGCCTCTGTCTCTCCCTGTCTCTGTGTCTGTCTCCGACTCTCTCTGCTGGTCTCAGTATCTCTAACTTAGAAAACTCTATATTCTGTAAAAACTGACTATCTTTTTTGACTGTGATTTAGTTCCTGCTGTTGTTACAGCACAGAGAGAAGCCTCTCCCCAGGCAAAGTGTGTGTGTACAATTGTTGAATACACAATTTGGGTCTGCAAGAACAGTAGCTCCATAATTTGTGGTATGGTTTACCTTGATTTCAAGGAATCATGAAGTAATTAACTTGTGTGCCTGCTAAGACTTGGATTCAAGAGTATTTTCATGAGCCTACACCCCTCCTAGCAAAGATTTTTCAAGTAATAGCAAGATGTATATTTTCAATTTCTGTTCATTAATTCACAGATATCTTTTCAGGAACAAGGCACTATTCAAAAATATATAATAGTTAAATATTTTAACTATTAAAATAGCCATGAAATAATTTAAAGTTAAAATGCAGATGATACATTTGTCTTTTCAGTGGCAACAGACTTAAAGGTTGACTGGCTTGTCTAATATTAAAGCATACAACTAAAGAACAATTTGCCATGCTTTTACGATATGCTTTTAAAAAATAGAACACATGCACACACACACACATTATGAAAACAGATATGGCTCAACAGCAGCGAGCTTGCCTGGAAGGCACGAGGCTCTGTGACCAACACTACATATGTTCTCTATGTATATACATATATAAATATTTGTATGCATATAGACACAAGTGTAATATAAACACAGGATGTACACCGGCTATCAGAGTTGACAACCGAAGCCACATTTTGCTATTGTCACCAAGCTGTATGTGTTTAGATGGAGTTGCTTTTGTCTTTTGTGACTGAGTTTTCATAGTGACCCATCTTGCATCTTCAACAGTTCCGAGTGCCTCCTTCGTTAATCAGAATTAGGACATTGGGCACGCTGGTTCCTCTCACCTGTTTTTATCTTATCTGTGGGACTTTCATGTGCCTGAGAGGCCCCTCAGTTTTTCTGTTCTGCTTTTGATGTCTGCCCTTTCCCCAACAATGCATGAGCTAAGGTAAGCCATGAGACCTTCTAAATCTCTTTATGCTGAAATTAACAAAGTCATGTATTTGCTCTCGATCTCCTCTTGGATGAACATTTTCCTGAGCATACCATCCCTCCATTTTCTGCTGTTTCAGATCTTACTGAATACAAGGGAATTGCATTGGTGAGACTCTGGCTCTAAGGGCAGCTCATCTTGTGGAAGTTGTAGACCATGGCTTCTGTTACTCCCTCAAAATGTGGAACAGGGGCAAGTAATTGTCTAATGCTTTTCAGATAGATTTAGTTGAGTGTCATATTTTAAAAGTATACATTCTCTTTTAATTGTATATACATATATTTATATATACTTATTTTATATGTACATTTGCCGGCACATCTATGTGTATCATATGTGTGCCTGGTATCTTGAAAGGTCAGTAGAGGGCACTGCAGCTCCATCATGTTGGAGTTGTAGATGGTTGTGTGCTTCCATTTGGGTGCTGGGACTCAAACCTGGGTCCTCTACAAGAACAGCAAGTACTTTTAACCACTGAGTAACCTTTCACCTCCTAAGAAGTCTTTTTAGAGACTAGGTGAAAGAGGACAGAGAGCACATGGCAAGACAACATAGAGGCAACACCAGATTATCTTGGTCACCATCTTTGTGATCACAAAAGAAGAAGAGGAAGTTGGACAGCAGGCACTGTGACCACCCAATGCACACTCACAGACTTTACAGGGATGCATCTGAGTTTCATCTGCACAGATTTCATGTTCACATGTAGGGTCTTCATTTTTTTATTGGTTGAGTGCATGCAAGTGCTAAACTTTTGCAAAAAGATCCCATTCATTAACAAAGCTGGTTACTGCTAAAGCCACAGTGGAGACACTAGTGATGTTCAGAGAACTTAGTTCTCTACTTGTGGCTTGTCTGATACAAGGAAGCAATCCACTGATATTTCAAGAACACAGAGCAGAGAAGACTCCCAAACAGGTACCTATGCTGACACATATGGATGTTAAATTCCTCATGATTTCTAACACTCAGAATGAGGTTTTGCAGTCAGTACTCAATCACGTCATGATCGGTTCCATTTCACAAATGATAGAGGGAGAAACTAGACTCCGATTCATAGCTACTGTCTTGTGCCCAATTCTTATTAAAAATTGCGCATTCCTGTAGCCCAGAGGGCTGACAGGTTTTTCCTAAGCAGGAGTGCTGCTTGAAGCTAACCTCAAGGGGCTACTGAGAGAGTCAGAGATGTAGCCTGCCCCTCTCTGCGGGTGGGGGGTAGGGGGTGGGGGGTGGGGAGGGCGGGAGAGGCAGAGACCACGGGATCTTATCATGTTGTCAAGCCTTCATCACTTCAATAGAGAATATTTCTTAAGGTTCTGCTGACTTCCAGCTCTATGATTAACTGGTTTCTAAGTGCACCACTAAGAACAATTGATCCAAAAGGGAAACACCTTTGAATCAGTGTGCTTCGTGCGTACACCCAGCGTTTTTCCTGTTTTGTTTTTTGTCATGTTCAAACATAGGTGTCGTTTACATCTATTTCATCACTTGTGCTTGACATTCTATCTACAGATGATCAAAATACAGTAAAAGGATTGCTGCCAGATGAGGCTCTTAACAACCTTGAGTGAAGTAACGCTTGGAGACACTGCTAAGGCGCAGGAAGGTGCTGAATAAATTCAGTTCAAACAAGACGCTCGTGTCCTGAGGTACCACTAATGCGCCTGTTTTTTTATTATTGTCTGAAGAAAGTGACAGTGAGTGTGAAGACAGGGTTTTGTTCTTTGCCTTTTCACAAAGATCATCAATTTTCAGTTTACCGCCTTCACCTTTCATGGACAAGATGCTAACTCTAACATCAGCATTCCGTACGTGTTCCTATGTGACAGAACTTCCTTCTCAAAGGCTTGACTAACGTTATACATCTATTTTGTGTACTATCTCATCACATAATGGGCTTAGAAAATACAGTAAATGTGAGGGGTTCTGGAAGTGGAGGCAGGAGGATTAGGAGTTGAAGGTCATCCTTGGTTACGCAGTAAGGTCGACGCTAGCATCAACCAAGCCTCTTAACATGCTATCTAAAAAAATTAAAAAACAAACAACCAAATAAAGACAAAAATGTAGTTCAAATTTAGAAGAATTTCGGGCTTATTTAAAATGTTTTAGGAGAGATGGTTCAGGGTTAGGAGCACTGACTTCCAGAGGGACCCGGGTTCAAGTCCAGCACTTACACGGTAGATCACAACTGCCTGCAACTCCAGTTCTAGGGGATCTGACACCCTCACACAGACATACATACAGGCAAAACACAAATGCACATAAGGGAAAATAAATAAATTAATAAAAATTATAAACATGTTTTGGTCTTGCATTGGGGATGAGGGAGAGAGAGATAGAGAGAGAGAGAGAGAGAGAGAGAGAGAGAGAGAGAGAGAGAGAGGAAGAAGAAGAAGAAGAAGAAGAAGAAGAAGAAGAAGAAGAAGAAGAAGAAGAAGAGAAGAGAGAAGAGGAGAGGACACTGGTAGGCTCCGGTACAATATTATTCTGAAGATTAAGTTTGGGGCCTTGCACATGCCAGACAAATGACCTACCACCAAGCAATGTCAGTAGCTCTTTATTTTCTCAAGAGAGTCTTGCTATGAAACTCAGGCTAGCCTTGAATTTTAGCTTTCTCCTGGTTTAACTTCCTGTATATTTTAAAGGCATGTTGATATATTTTAAAATACAATGGTCTACTGTTTTATAAATTTAGAACATTATACCCTCAAGGTAAAAAGGAAGTGAAGTATGGTGGTGCACATCTTTGATCCCAGGACTCATTAGGCAGAAGCAAGTAGATCTTGCAAGTTCAAGACCAGGCTGTATGGCATACATAGTAGTTCTGGGAAAGCCAGGGCTACATAGGGAGGACCTATCTTCAAGAAAAAGAAGAACCAGGTGTAGTGGTGCATGCTTTTAATCCCAGTATTTGGGAGGTAGAGGCAGGTAGATCTCTTTGAGTTCAGGGCCAGCTTGGTCTACTATCAAGCTCCAGGCCAGTCAAGGCCACATAGTGAGACTCTGTCTAAAAAAAAAAAAAAAAAAAAAAAAAAAAAAAAAAAACACCAGCCACAACAACAACAAAAAAAGTTGGCAATATAATTTTCACAGAAATAAATTATTAAAACAATCAAACCATAATTTAAATGCCCAATTATTTCTTTAAAAGAAACAACAAATCACAAGGAAATGTGTACACAAAATGCATCAGACTTTTCGTTTATCATTATACAAATCAAATAATGGGATGAGTTTGGAAACAAAGGTCTAATCTTTATCTTATGCACAGTATGTACATGACTATTCAGTGACGACAAAGGAGTCTCATGCCAACATACTTGCTAGCTTGCACTTCCAGTCAACTGTGTGTGTCATGTGGCCTTAAATCAAGAGCATCTGAGACAGACAACGTCCAGAAGATGGGCAGACCTGAGCTTGTGCCTGGACTCACCATTTCAAATGATGATACCCCGTTGTGGCCGTATTGAGAAAGAGATGCTTGGTCTGGGAGAGCAAATTCAAAGGAGATAAAGCGACTGTCAACAATTTTGACCAAGATGTAAAGCTCCTCCTCTAGAGGGCTCTGCTGCTCAGAGTCTCTGCCACACACACACACACACACACACACAGGTCATATTTGGTGCATTCTTGGGGGGACAGCACACTCGGGGCAAGGTAGGAATTCCAGGGAAAGAGTGAATCTGCGGACTGAAGAGGTCTGAGTTGTAGTATTATTTACTTAAACTCAGTCTCTTTGCATATCTCTGGGCAAGAAGAAGAAAGAGAAGGAGGAGGGGAGAGGGAGAAGGGAAGGGGAAGGTAGGGGAGGGAAGAGAAGAGAGGGAAGGAAAGTAAAAGAAAGATATAAAGCAACCAAGCAAGCAAGCAGATGTTTGTACTTAAAAATTGATGTCAGTAAACTTAAAGAAACAGCCAATTGCCAAATCTCAAATTTAGAGCATGGTTGTGTAAGTGAGTAGTTTTGACACAGGTAGAAATACATTTGGAGGTCAGGATCACCATGTACAATCTGGGTCTCCTCTTTTTTTTAACTTTTTTTTTGTGTTTTTATAGACTTACTTTTTATTCATCTCTGTGTGTCTGCATGTATGTATGTGCACATACATGTAGGTGTCTTTGGAGACCAGAAGAGGGCATCAGATCCCGTGGACTGGATTTCCTGGTATTTGTGAGCTGCCTGATACAGGTGTTGGAAACTCAATCCTTAGACTCTGCAGAAGCAGGAAGAACTCTTAACTGCTGAGCCACCTCTCCAGTTCCTTGAAGCTATTTTTCATGGTCACTTTTCTTGATTTCTACACTAATACATATTGCTAAACAGAAGTTTTCTAATTCCTCCATCATCTCCCCAGTATTCTGTAAAGGGATGGGAAGGACCAAGTATTCATAAATGACTATATATTATATAGACTTCCCATCTGATAAAAAGAATGAAAGGAAAACTGAATCGATTTGTGATGAAACCATTAGTTTTTAATATTTGTTAAAATATTTGTTAATACTTGTTGTAATTGTTAAATCCCACTGCAGTGATTTTCAGAACTGGTGTTAATGACTTTGTGGATAGGTAGACCTCAGCATTACATTTTATAAGACCTTTGTTAAGAGTATGAAATCATACTCTTGGCAGATACAAATGGCAAGTATTTTTTCCTCATTCTGTCTAAAGAAAACCTCTAGTTAGGTTAGAAGAGATCTTGCAAAGATTGGGAACTGCAAAGAAGTCAGACAGTAGACAGAAGTGTGCCTTAAAGCTAGACATTCAGCAGTGACTAAGGAAGAGGTCACCGAGGAAAGCTAGTGGGAGCTTCTTTAGACTCATTCACTAATGGCGCTGCCCATTAAACCCCAGAGACCGCAGATGGCCGGCCAGCCAGCCATTGTGTTAGCAAGCTGACACCACAGAGCAACTCTGCAGATTCCTGGGGAATCCCTCAGAGCACAGTCACCTCCAGCTAGTCTAGAATCAGTGAGCCTTGGTTTTAGTTCTCTCTCCTCTCCCTCTCCCCCTCCCCCTCCCCTCCCTCGCGTCCAGAGGTTTACATCAAGTGACTTCCTCATGCTCCGCCTTCTCTTTGTAGGCAGAGTCTCTTGCTGACCTCGAGGTTCCAGGGTTAGGCTGGCTAGACTGGCCGGTCAGGGAGCCCCTGCTTGGTGTCCCTTTGTCTCTATCTCAATACCAGGATTACGGCAGTGTGGAGCCACACTCAGTGTCTTACTTGGGTGCTGGGGATCTGAATTCAGGCTTTAAGCTTGCAGAGAGCCTCTCTCTGGCTCACATAAGGGTGGGCCTCCTGTCCTATCACCCTCTGGCTGGGACACTGGGGGGAGATTACTTAACACCTGCAAACCCCCAGTCTCTCACTGAGAACGAGAGCCTCCCCACCCTCCACATTCTGTTCTGTTCTGTTCTGACAACTGCCCTGGATCCCTGGCAGTTTTGTTCTGATGGCCAATTCCTCATCTTTCTCTGCTTTTCTTCTTCCACAAATAAAAACTGAACAGTTTGTCCCATTGCCTCAGTCCTGGTAAATATGACTGCTCATTAATAATTCTCATCTCAGAAAATAAAATGCCTTAATTTAGTGGAAGCAGACACCCCTTCTTAATCACACCCCACATTTATATAGAGTTGTAGTTTACACAGTAAAATCTCCGTTAATCCACACAGCACAAAGTAGGACCTCACTGCCTACACTTTGTGGGTGAGGGGTGGTAACAAGCAGTCAAATGATTGTTTTCTCAAGAATGCATGCATAGCTTGGGACTCAAGTTCAAGATCAGCTACTGCTAAGTCCAGTATTTATTCCAGTATTCAACTTTACTATTCTAGTCAATAAGATGCAAAGGGAACGCTGAGAAATACAAGAATTTCCTACTGGGTGATTGATACCGCTAAAACAGCAATGGAGAGGTGCCGCCTGACAGTCACAGATAAGTGTGCTGACAGCAAGTTATTTAAATTTCCCAGGTCTCAGTTTCTTTGCCTTTAAAATGGAACGATTGGACAAGGTAAAGCCTCGGGCACATTACAGTTTTAAGATGCTATGATTTGATGAACACACAGATACAATCCTTGTGGGTTATAGTGTCAATTTCCATTTTCTTTTCATTTTATATCAGGTGTACAAGGAATTTGTAGTTACCAGAGAAACCTGATAGAGTTTCAAAAGTGTTTTATGACATGTCAAGAAAGAAGCAAAACCACAGAATATTGAGGATTTGACTGTGAGGATTTAAACAAATGGTGGTGTGTCGACACAGTAGCGTCTCCTGAGGAACTGTGCTGTGTCTCACAGTGCTCGGTTTTAGGATGGATATACGGTAGGGGAAGTGGTGTCAACACTCAACCATCCCAGCAGCTGAATTAGCTTGAGTTTTCAGTAGGGTCACCAGTGTGGAGACATCAGCACCAACATACGCATGGAGTAAAGTGTAAAAAGTCAGATGTGAAACAAGACCAAGCTGTGTAGCCAGTGCGGACACTGCCCAAGTTTAACTACAACTCTCTATTTACTATTATAAACCGCTGGATAAAATGCAGCCCAATATCAGACAACAGACTAAGGGCAGAGTTAAAGGAAAAGATGTTTCAAACTAACCGCCCCCTTCCTTAACACAACGGGGCTGGCCGAGCTATGAAATTGTGATGGAAATATTTGAGCTGGTGTGTCTGAAAAAAAAAATATACTGATCATTTCACTCTTCCTGGCTTTTAATGCTCCAGGGTTTTGGAGACGAATAGGAGTAATAAGTTCAGTTTGCAGGATTAATGCAGTAATTCTTTATCATAAGGGCAGAGCATTACCTCAATCTGATTTTGCTACAAAATGGTTCAAAGTCTATTTTTAATGATGGCCCTAATTTGTTAACACCTTTTACATTATTAATCCCCTTTATATCCAAGTAGTTATTGCATGTCATAACAATGTATCTATGCAGGGAATTTAATAGTGTTTTCTAGATGTCAAGAAAAGGCTTGTTCTGCAAAATGCTATTAAAACTGATAATGAGCTAAATATTTGCCATAGCAAACCCTGAAATTACTATATCAATCAGCATTGGGCCCTCTTATTCAATAAACAGAAATTAACCTATTAACTATGCCCAACTTTCAGCCACAAAATGCTGCTTTCAGCCCCTGCTTTCTATCCCTAGTCCTTATTTTCTTAAAACCATGCATTGTCCTAAGGTCTCAAAGTTTTGGGTAAAATTTCAGTGTTAATGCTGGTATGCAGACCCTGAAGAAGATGTGAAATCCTGGACACTTTCGCAGCTACAGCAGCTGTGAATACTTTTAACCTTCCTTTAAGGTTGGCACCTACTTAGACACCAAAATTAGATCCAACCAGATACAACAACAAAACATGCACTTATACTCAAAAATTAGATCCAACAAGATACAATAACAAAACAAGGTTTTACATTATGCTTTCAGATTATTCCAGATTTCCACTACTTAAAATGAAAATTTTTCTAGTAATTATAGAATATGACTATTGCATCTCTGTAAAAAATATAGGAAAGGTGGCTGAAGGCCAGCCATTGGTCAAATACAGCATTTAGATATTAAAACAGAGACAAAGTGTCTATTTTTCATACCCCAGAAGAAAGCTGTATACTCAAAGATACATTTTATATAATCAAAGCCAAAAGAAAGCTTCGTTCCTACTGTGCTTTAAGCAGCCCTGGGTGAGTGGGCTGCCCAGATCCAATTACCCACTTAGCGACACTCAGTGACATTGGGCTAAAGATTAATGCTGTATGGCAGCATATGGGAACTGGGTTTAGTTCTGACACTATTCTGCTGGTACTTACATAGTTAAAAGAGCTTGCACGTCTTTGGTTGTCTTCATGATTTCTGATTTTCTGGGCACTATGACACTACACGTTTGATGCCATTTAAAGTCAGGCAATGTTGATGGTTAAATGATGAATTTAGAGATTAGATGGGTGGCTATGTGCATCAAAATAATACTTTGTGGTTGTGTTTCATAGTTTGCAGAGCGTTTGGTATCTGTTTTCTACAGGTCCTTTGGAGCAGGCAGAACGCAATGTTCTTTTTTTTTTGTTTGTTTTGGTTTTTCGAGACAGGGTTTCTCTATATAGCCCTGGCTGTCCTGGAACTCACTCTGTAGATCAGGCTAGCCTCGAACTCTTGAACTCAGAAGTCTGCCTGTCTCTACCTCCCAAGTGCTAGGATTAAAGGCGTGCGCCACCACCGCCCGGCGAATGCAGTGTTCTTATTGAGGAGTTAGAGATATATCTAGAACAGTTAGCTGATTGGTTGAGTCCATTAAGGGCCTACGATATGGTTTCCAAACTCATTATTAAAGGACCTTCCGGTTTTGGTTATCTCCTTGACTCACTAGGGGAAGCTGATACGTTGTTGCAATGCCACTCAGTTTGAAGCCCAAATCCCTTGGTATGAAGTCTCTCCATCATTTTTTTTTAACATAAAGATACAGGGTATCCCCTGCTATTTTTGCCAAATGCATATATATGCACGTTAGGGTAAACATACCTATTTCCTTCAACATGTATCTTTTGTTTGTAATGAAAACATTCAGATATCTTTCTTCTAGTTAAAAAATGTATCCACTATATTATTGTCCTCAACAGCCACTCTCTTGCATCCAGGAGTTGTAGAGGGTTTAAAAGTGCAGCCAGGGAGAGAGCCTAGGGATCTTGTTAAAATGCAGACTGTGGTCAGCAGATATGGGGGAACCTGAGAGTCTATGTTTCAAAAAGGCTCCTGGACTCTGACAGGCAGAGAGCTTATGCTGAGTATCAGATCACTTTTCCTTACCACCAGGACTCCATGGAGACCTTGATGGGCAGATGACACATCTCCAGGGGATGTTTCAGATGTAAGGACGGACTTCTATGAGTGGCTCTGTAATTTCTTTAATTTCACTGGATCATGTGTATGGCTTCCCAGAAACACATTCAGTTCAATCCTAAACTTCAGTTTGTTCCAAGTTAAATAATCTTGTAAAAGCACAGTCTCTAGTTAGAACATTTGGGAATAAGGATCAAGTAGGGCCTAAATGGTCGTTCTAAGAATAGATTTACAAACTAGCTTAGGGCCAGCTACCTGCTCAGTCAGACACCAGTACACAGCCTCATGTGGCTGAGCCTTGGTTCTTTAGCATGTAAGGTGGGAGCAGTGTACAGAAGCTGTGTTTAGTCCATCCAAACCCTGTACGTTAGAGAAGAACAGGCACCCCACCTATAACCAGCACCATGTCTTTGTAGGAAGAGACAAGGATGCCTGCAAATTGCTAAGCGTCCGGCTGAGCCTGGTGTTGCGAGGGCTCTAGAAATCTTAGTCATTATTTTGTATTAGTGCTAAAGTCTTATCTGTTATTATGTCCAATTAGTACATGGCGCCCTGATTTGTTGATACCCTAATAAGGACAGGAGCCATTGATTAAATAGACTAATCATAATCCTGGGTGAGGGAACAGGCCTTACAGGCACGTTACGTGAAGAAGCCTAAGAGCAAAGAGGAAAGCCTTCTTGATTAAGAAATGCAAGGACCTTGGTTGTCAGTTTTATGATCATGTTTTGGTCAAAGGTCTCATGTTCTTTGTAACAAAACAGACAGATGTGTCTGCCAGAGTGAGGTGTGAAGATGAGCAGTAGCAAGATTGCAAAATATTAAAAGTATCTCCTCGACCGTGAAGTTATTAATAAATGCCTTACAGCACATTATTCATTCATTATTTTTAGAAGCTGATCATTTGGTTAGTATTTTCTTTTTAAAGAGCTTTCCTACTTTTTGCATCTTAAGAGATGCATTTCTGTGGTCTTGGCATTACTTTCCACAACGCTGTTTATGACAAATTTACCTGCACCTCATGGGACAGTGGCTTTTTCCATTGTAGTTTTCTAAGCCTGGCCCTGCCACACCTCCACTGACATTTTCGCTAATTTTGGGCGTGCCTAAAAGTTCACCAAAATGTTTAACAGTATGCTTGTGAGGTTCTCCACGTTACAAAACATCCTGTTGTACATAAGTGATGGGCTGGCCAGCGGGCTTTGCTCATGAACTGGATGTGGAGTGAGAGAAGAGACAGATGCGAAGATGATCCCATTCTGTTGCTTTTGGAAACTGGAAGGATGTATAATCCAGAGAAGTCTACTGGGTTCAAAAAACCCAGAAAGCTGCCACTGGTCTTCAGATGGTTTTGAAGTGTCTCAGTGGAGAAGTGTGGCAGACAGGAACCATGGGGACCTGAGTACAGGGACTCTAAGCTCCTCACATTTGGGTGGCACCCATTGTAGGTTCCTCTTCGACGTGTAATGTCTTTCCTTCAATGTGATCTTCTTCTTTATCTCTCCTTGTTGTGTGTAATTATTAAAAAACAATCCACACAATTACCGGCTACTCTCTGCGGCGGTCTCCCTGCCCCCATGGCTATCCCCATGGGGGACACCCTACTTTCTACTATTTTCTCAGCCATCCAACCCCTGCGACTAGTTGTGGTCAAACCACTCAGCACTCCCAAATTTCTGAGGCTAGCTGGGGGCGCACTCTCTCCAACCCAGGCTCTGTTGTGGTTACCTTCTCCCTAGAGCTCAGTTGAGTCTCCTCGAAATGGAAAACACCAGCCAGTCTTAGTTTAGAATCAACAGATAACACAAGCACTGGGCATGGAAACTATTGTCCTAAACTCATTAACTATTCTACGTTAGAAATTGTCCTGTGGTGGATTCCAGTGGATTCTGCCACCAGACATAACAGTCCCTGGTAAACATTTTGCCAGCTTTTGCTCCCCTCACTGTCCAAAAAAGGTATGTTTCTTTCTCCTCATTCCCTCTTCCTCTCTCGAACTTGGAAGACCCGCCTCCTCTTCACTCAGTGATTGGCTTCTTGTCATCTTTATTATCTAATCAATTAATTAGGGAAAAAATCCATGATATTTCCTCTCTCTTCCTGTAGAATTGTGCCATTACTCCAATGTTTTAATTTACATATTTAGCGCATTAATTTGCACACTACTTCTACAGATATTTAGTTGTAATTCTCTGTCAGGAATTGCCTTAGTTAGCTGTTTCATTGCTTTTGATATTTTAATATTTTCAGATTCAGATTTAATATATTCAATCCTAGGAATTTTCTCACTTCCTTTTGGGTCTTTTTTTGAGGACCTATTTATTTATTTTTAATCAAATGACTATTTGAAGCATTTTAATTTCAGTTGGACAGGTCATTTGATATAAATTACATAAATTTTGTTAAGGATTATTTTCTGGGTGCCAGCTTTTCAAAATGTCTCTTGTGTGTTTGTTATTATCACAGAGACCTGTGGTTCTCAACCTTCCTAATGCTGCAACCCTTTAATACCATTGGGAGCAGATGAAAGGAACTTGTCTTAAGTGCTGCCATCTTGACTTCAGACTCCACTTTACCTAAGCTGACCAATCTCCTCTCTAAGCAGCGATAGTTGCTGTAATGACTGTACCTAAGAACAGAAAGAACAAACGAATTTGATTGGTTGAGCAAAAACACATGCCAGTTGGCAATGATGGAACCCAGGGGGAAGTCCCTAATTCTTGAGTTCTGATTGGTAAAAATTATAACTAAACTTGGCCCAGAGGCTTGAGGGTTTGATGGTTATAAACCCTGCTTGAGCCCCTACTCAGGGCTGCCAGAAGAAACAAGGCTCAGGCATGTCTGGTGGCCCTGGTCCGTCAGCCACTCTGGTATTTGGTGGGAAAAATGAAAGATTTTGTTGTTTCAGGAGCCAGCTGGAGTTTCCTTATGGTGTGGCAACCCCCCAACCACGACATTATTTTCATTGCTCCTTCATAACTGTAATTTTGTTACTGTTATGCACTGTAATCTATCTATCTATCTATTTATCTATCTATCTATCTATCATCTATCTATCTATCTATCTATCTATCTGTGTTTTTTAACTGTCTTAGGCAACCCCCATAAGCGTCTGACCCCCAAGGGTTTGTGAGGCACAGGTTGAGAACCCCTGACCTAGCCGGTCCCACTGCTTTATTGTTGTTATTTGTATTTAATGTCTTTAAAAATATTTTTTGAAATTATACTATAACTGCATTATTCCCCTCTTTCCTTTTTCTCCCCCAACCTCTCTGATACACTCCCCTTGCAGTCTCTCAAATTCACAGCCTTTAAAAATATTGCATACACATACACACACACACACACACACACACACACACACACACACACACACGCAGGCACAGGAACACAAAGATTGATTTCTTTTGCTGTTCTTGATCTTGGCACTGTCACTCCTTACATATGGTGCCTTTGAAATGTCATGGTAACCTTGGCATATCTAAAATGTTACCAAAATTTATAATAATACGCTAGTTGGAATTCTCCACTCTGTGTAAACATGAGCTGCTCAGCCTGTATAATGTTCCCTGAATGTATATGACCTCAGGGCTGACCACTTGCTACTGGGTAAGCAAATTGGTTTTCACCATTTTAAAAAGCCATCGGATTGGATTTCACGGCTTCTTTGTACGGGAGCATTCATCAACTGTCCAGATTTACTTTAGACTTGGCTTTTCCTTTGTCTTCCCACCCCTAATTTCATCTTAGAACTCTCCTCTGTGATTCCTTTGTCCTCCAGTGAGCAGTTTAGAATATGCTTCAGTGCAGCTCACACAGCTTGTTTTTCTGCAAATGTCTTATCCTGCCCATGGTCTTAAGGCTTTCTGTGTTTACCATTCAGGGTTGATCATGACTTCTCTTGCTAGAGCAAGGTCCATGTCCTGACTTCCGTTCTGTCATTTGATAGTGTGCCATCTTGTAGTGCTCTAGTCAAATCTTTGCCTTCTGGATGCTATTCAGATCTTTGCTTTCTTTGAAGTTCTGAAGTTTTACTCTGAGGTTTCCAAATTGTGGCTTTTTATTTTTTCCCTTGCTTCGACTATGCTCTGAACGTCATTTCTTGTCCCTTCTCATTCTCAGCCACTGGGCTATTGGGTGTCGCTTTTCTCTTATTTTCTCATGGTGTAGCTCTCCAACTTTTGCATCACAGGTATTTTTTTAAAAAAAGATTTACTTATTTTTATTTGTATTTGCATTTTGCCTGTATGTATGTATGTATGCATGTATGTATGTATGTATGTATGTATGAATGTGCAACATGTGTGTACCTGGTGCCCACAGAGCTAGAAGAATCTGTTAGGTTCCTTAAAACTGGACTTAAGGATGGTTGTGAGCTGCCATGTAGGTGCTGGAAACCAAACCTAGGCCCTCTGCAAAAGCAGCAGGTACTCTTACTCGCTGAGCCATCTCTCCATCCTGTCTGTTTACTCTGTCTTTGATGATAACTGTTTGTCCAGGACATCTTTTGTCCATTAACATGCTCCATTTTTTTCCACAATTAACAGTAATTTTATTCTGAGTGTTCTATTAGACACTCGACTCAAGGGACTAGTCTTTACAGCAAACATCAGCTCCAGAAACATGTAAAAATGCAGGAAGCACAGTTTAGAATCTCAGTTCCTCTGTTAAGCAACATAAAGCAGTTGGTGGGTCGGAGACTTGCCCAAGGTCTCTACATACTTGCCCATGGGAAAAAAAAAAAGAAAAGGGAAACATGCTCCATTTTTAAAGACATGGTTTTTACTTTATCAGCTTTCCATCTAACTGGATCTCATCTGACATTTAGCATATCTGTGAGGGTTTTATTAAAATTCCTTCTACATTTCATTCTTTACCATATTATTTTCTCTTTGGTATGAGCTTGAATTAAGAGAATTAAATTCTTTTGGTTTTTGAATATTAACTTAGTTAACCCGAGCCTACTTCAGTCTAGATGTCTTCGTACTTTGTACTCAGAGAGCACCTCACTAGGTAGAGAGGAGCCCCAGCATGATGACTGAGCTTTCTTTAATCAAAGGACACTATCTCAAGTGGTCCCTTAGCTTGACTTTGGAACAGCCATCTACTGAGCCAGCATACATCCCCTTTCATTCTAGAAGATGGTTGTGTGTCTGCCACAGTTTGGACCTTGCATGTCCTCTAAACGGGAAGTCTTTGGATGATTTAGGCTGTTCTTTAAGGACACTGTAGGATTCTGGACCCTTCCTCTTCTGACCATCTGTTTCCTGGCCTTGAGATGAATGAGTTTCCCACCTCGAGCTCCTGTCACAATGTGCTCCCCTCCCCCACCCTTCATGCCTGGCTGGGCCCTAACATCAGCGCATCTGCGTGATTGTGGGTGGAGCCTTCAGAACTGTGAACACGACAACACTTTTCTCTTCACAAGTGCTTGACATAGTAGCAGAAAGCAGACTGACACGTCCTTTGTGTCTGTCAATCTGATCTCTAAGGTGATGGTTTTCCTACTGCACAGTCGTAGCTGAAGCATTTAAAAGATGACTTTGAGAAATATCCAGTATGTCATCTCACCTAGCTTACCTTGTGCCCGCCTTTCTGTGAGAAGGGGGCTGTGTCCATCCATGCTCAAGCCAACACTGTTAGGAGCCATCCATCTCTCATGTGTTTCACAGGGGCGTTTCACCTGTGAGTCTCTTCTCTGTTTAACTATAATTTCTTCGCTCTCCATTGGCTCTTCTGTAAATCATCAGCCATCACCTCTGGGACCTTTCTCCCACCACTGCTTCTGACTAGGTTTCTCCTCTGAGACCAAGCTGACTTCTTTGCTCTTTTATAAGCATACACAGTCACTGTGGTTTAGGACTCTGGGTATTTTTCATCGAAGCTCTGTATTTTAGAAGTTTTTGAAATCATTCACCATATTTCAGTGGGAATAACATGGTGGCAATGGTTTTCATGGTGAAGCCACCACACTCTCTGGCCCTGTTCCATCACAGTCTCCTCAGGAACACAACTCAGAACACTACTCATCTTTCTTTTCTTCTTATACTCTTGGGCTTTTTTCATAAAGTATCATGGATTCCAGTACTATACATAAAGTATACACCCGCCCCACCCCGTCTTAAAATGTGATCTATCAGAAAGTCTTGGTCCTGAACAGAAACATCTCAAATCTCTCTGTTCCTCTCTACCTGACACTACGTAGGTGTCACTACCCTGTTGCCAGCCAAATTTTCAGAGGGACAATTTCAGAATGCTGTTTCAACCTTTTTCTATTTGTTATTCTTTTGGTAGGAATTAAGTTGAAATGTTTCCTTTCCACTTTGCACTTGGGGTTCGGCATGCTTCTGTTTTGACAGACTGCAGCGAAGAAGCATCCGAATGTGCAAGTAGGCCAAAGGCAGCTCCCAGGTTGGAGGCCGAGCTCTGTGGCAGAACGCCTGCTTAGCATGGGCAAGGTCCTGGGGTCATCCCCGGAAACAGGAAAACAGAACAAAGAAACCCAAGCAGCTGCTTCCATGCTGCTGATTCAAGCTTCAGCATGTCTGGTGTTTGTACCCTGTGTGTATACGGCTATACATTTCTACATCTGGGAGAAAATAAACTATATATACTGAATTCATTCCCTGAAGTGATGAGAAACTGAGTAGCCACACAGAAGCACTTAGAGACACTGTTTCAGACTTTCTTGTGGGCAACTGCTCTGAACAGTGAGGGAGGAGCTTGGTCCCACTACAGCTTGCTAAGAGTGAATTTAAAGAAAGTATACAAAAGTGAACATCTAATTTCACAATTATTGTGCGAACAGTTTAGAAAAGGATTCGGTACTAATTCTGGCACTCTCGGTGGATATTACTGTCTAGTTACAGATTGTGCTGTTTCCTCTACAGAGTGCTTCCTTCCAACTAATTTCCAAATTTTTCTGAATCATTTTTATTTTTCCTAATGTTAAAGTATAGCTTGAGAACATAATCCAGACTGATACATTTTACAAGACATTTGCATAAGCTTACAGACAGCTTTTGAAATATATTGTAAACGGAATTTAAGCAAGATATAAGGCATCTTCTTAAATTGGCTCCACTGCTAAAAATCTCAGAGCTGTAGCACTAGTTTTAATATTTAGCCAATTACCTAGATGATTTTTAAATAAAAGTAGAGGACTGGCTTATCTGCTTCATCTTTGTCACACTGGGCTGCTGTAGTCTGGGGTTTCAGACCAGGTTCTAATTAGGGAGATTAGGCACCGCGTGGCTGAGTCTGGCCATCACTCTGTTCATTCCATGGTCACTGGCTCCCAGCTATGGGGAGGCTGCCAAGGGCTCATTTTATTTCCTTTACATTGGTTCTGAATCTCTACTTAATGGAAGACTAACCTGGAAGCTAGTCAAAAATCAGAGTGAATTTATAGGTTTTCGTGCACACTGTAACCACCTGCTACTGCTACTGCCTTTAGAGCCCCTTATAACTAGATGGCTAGGGCTAGAAAGAGAATCTTAAATTCCAACAATCTTTTTGGCTGATAAAATGTTATATTCTACCCCCACCTGGGCTTAGTAATGACATTTATAGCTACTTAGGATTCTAGACCTGTACAGATTCTCAAAAATCGAAATGTTTTACAATTTGAAACTATTATGCATATTTTTATGTCCTTGTGAAGTGTCAGGGATAGTACAGAATCCTAACAAAAATTTTTAGCCCTAAAAGAAAGCAAAGAACAACTAAGTAAGATTAAAAAATAGTATCAATTTTCAGTAAAGAAGATAAAAGGAAAATACTGTTTAAAAACACAGTTAACTACTTACTGTCTTCCAAACCTCCCTACTTGAAACAAGTGTAACGTTACAGTTTGAGGTAGATCTTTGCAAATATTTCAATTATACTTAAACAGTTGTGAGAGAGTGGTTTTAGAATGATAAAATTTCCACGTGTTTTTCTGAATCTGCTAAAAACTATGTTTCTCCCCAAACTGAGCTTTGTGGAATTCTTTTCACAGTGAAAGGTCACAGTGTCGTGGAGGAGCCGTGGAGGAGCTGTGGAGGGTGTGGGCAATGCATTAGGCTGTTTGTCTTTAGGACAGAGTGTGGAGGCCGGGAGGTGGTGGTGCATGCACTTGGGAGGCAGAGACAGGCGGATTTCTGAGTTTGAGGCCAGCCTGGTCTACAGAGTGAGTTCCAGGATAGCCAGGGCTACACAGAGAAACCCTGTCTCGAAAAGCAAAAAAAAAAAAAAAAAAAAGGACAGAATGTGGGCAAATGAACCACACTCTCTGAGTACCATGTGGTGTTTGTATTCATGTGTGTGTTATAAGAATCTTCATTTTTTTTATTACAAATTCTTATACAGCTTGAATTGCTAAAATGCTTCACAAACTGGAAAATGGCACTTTCCATTTGCTTTTTCTAGCAGTTATCTCTTAAACTTGTGAAAACTATTTACTTAGCATGTATATAAATTATCATAGTTCCAAGGTTCTCATACTTACTTGTTTCAGTGTTTCTATATTAGTGTGTTTTCTGTTGCTGTTATGGTCAATCAACCATATGTAATGAACCACTGGCAACCAAGGAACACTGAGAACAGGAGAAACAGTCTTCCCCAGGGAAAAGCTCACCAAGTGCTTATCCAATACCAAACGGTCAGCCTGAAAACCTATATACAAGTACATTCTAAGACTGAACAAGTTGTATTTACATATTTAGGAATGTATGTATGTATGTATGCATGTATGTATGTATGGAGATATATGTAACAACAATTAATGAAAAAAGGCTTTGACTTTGAAAGAGAGGAGGGAAGGTTATGTGGGAAGATTTGGAGGGAGAACAGGGAAGGGGGAAGTGATATCACTATTTATATTAGAATCTCCAACAATAAAAGAAATAATTAGAAGTTACCAAAGGCTGGGTTCTTTATAAGGAATGATATTGTGGACCTATGGCTCAGCTTCTGATAAGGACCCATCTGGGCTGCATCAGATCATGGCAAATGACATCATGAGAGGGAAAGATGGCCCAGTAAGACATGAAGCCGGAGACACAGTGGCCAAGTCCTTTTTTTTTTTTTTTTTTTTTTTTTTAAATAGGAGCTCTCTCTTCATGGAGCTAATTGTGGCCTAAGAGAACCGTGTTAACCTCCTCCAAGGCCACTTTCCTTGATCTAACTGGGTCCTCTCCATCTCACCTCCTAACCATGCTGAACTGCAGCACACTCAGGAGCTGAGTCTTTGTCAGATTCCCTCCATGTCCACCCGCTTAATATGAATGATTTGCTCAGATGACAAATCAGAAAATACAAATCAGATGGCCAATGATGTTGGGATTGTGATTAGAATCCGAAGTTTTGCCTCTCCCTATAGGTAACCTCTTGTTTGCTTCCCAACTGATTGAAGTTTGTGAATTTTTGTGTGTCTCACAAGCATCAAAATCACCTAGCAACTGTTCAGAAATACACCTGACACTTTAAGTCCAGAAGAAAGTGCAACAGAATAAGAACTGATAACTGTGTGTGACCGGGACTGCTAACTCAGACTCCACAGCAATACAGGGCTTGACCCATCCTAAGCAAAGCATGCAGACAATATCAATAGTTTGATAACCTCATCCTGAAGTCAGCTAACTTGAGAATCAAGCATACATGTAAGATGCTTGAGAGTTCCTTTAAAAAAAGATTTCTGAAGCTGAGATTTGGAAACCACAATAAAATATATGGCCTATCCTCATAGTCCAAAACATAGGATGGTTGAAAAAAAATGGATTTGGAGTTTAAGATTAAAATCCTGAATTGTATGTGCCAGTCTGGTGGAATAAAATTAATGTGTGGACTGTGACATGAAAGATTTAATACAAGTGAACACTATATAAGACAAATTCTTTATATCTGGGGTTTGGTAGAACTTCATTACAGGTAAAGTCAGAAGCATGCGATTCCAATACTGCATTAGCTCAACCTGTTCCCCCACAGTGTAGGACTACCAGAAAATCAAGTTTTATCACAGCAGCATTTGGAAATGTTTTACCTTTGATATCTTGAGGAAATGAAATCTATGCAGCTACAAGCCAGGGAATGCTGCAAAAGTCATTTTATGCATGTGGAGATTACTTAAGGAACTCTCCAAGACTCATAGAAAGTAGACTTGGTAGTAAAAGTGAACTCGATAAAGATTCCAGCAGTGAAGGGGGAACTTTTGAGTTTTCAGTTTTAGAGAACAAAAATACAAAACAAAAGCCATAGGCAAACCTCAAGAGCAGCAGGCGAGCGCATCCAGGACAGTGCCCCTCACTCAGGAGGCTGCACGGACTGTGGGGACACACGGGTTGTGCAGTGACAGCATCTTGGGTGCAGCACCTTTATTCATGAGCCTTATGGGAAGATAGTGTGCTACAAGTCTAACTTTATGTTTATTCTATGAACTGATTCCTGAGAGTTACTCAACGCACATGGAAGATAATTCATTGCCCCTGCTTTCCTCCTTCTCCTCAGTAATACTTTTCTTTCTTACACTTCTCCTTCCTATGGCATCTTTATGCAGAAAGCACGGTCTTTACCCTGTGCTTTGACATAGCCTCCCTAGCATGTGCCCACGCCACACAGAGCATCCAGGAGGACAAGGATTTGACGTTTCAATCTTTCTTCATGGTTGGATTTCTGAAATGTGCCAGGCTCTGAAGCTCAGATAAAGCTCATCCTGAGACCCCAGGCAGGGAGACAAGTGCCCTCAGAGGGAGAGAAGTGCCCTCGGGGTTTTAGTAACATAGGAATCTGTGATATTTGTCTTCTACACTTGCAAAAATAGTACCATGTCTTAGGCTATAGCTTACCAAGTTAACAAATTCCTTCATCTTTTTTGTTTTGTTTTGTTTTGTTTTGTTTTTGTTTTTGTTTTTGTTTTTTGAGACAAGGTTCCTCTGTATAGCCCGGGCTGTCCTGGCACTCACTCTGTAGACCAGGCTGGCCTCAAACTCAGAAATCCGCCTGCCTCTGCCTCCCAAGTGCTGGGATTAAAGGCGTGTGCCACCACCGCCTGGCCTAGCCTTATTTTTTTTTGTTTTATTTTTTTTTTTTTTTTTAAAGAGAAAAAGAGAAAGATGGGTCCACAGATCAGTGAAAATTTCAGGAAGCAATTAACTTCGGTCTTTACCTTTTTACAATGCATATAACTGGCAACTTAAGATGTATAATCCCTAACCTTCCTCAAGATTCAAAGAAAATAGATTCAGCCACTAACACTGGTGTGTAAGCCAGCTTTCTCCACTGAGAAAGGACTGAAATCTCAGTTATAGTACAGCATAACATGACTGAGTATACAAACAGTATTCCATATAATATACACAATACCGTACACTATGTAAGTCCTACAGTTACCATACTATTTGCTGTATAATAGAGGGACACTGTATTAAACCACATCATATAGACAACGATAATACATAGTAATACAGGCTCCCATTATTTTCCAGCATCTTTTGAGAAGACAGATGGTAAACATTTTTAGTAACTTAAATTTATCTTTGTTAGTACCAACATCAAAACAAAACAAGGAAGATTGTGGGTGTGCTTCTGAAGTGCCTTTTAGCCCTGACCTGGTCATCTACGTGTCCTTGGTTGGAGCTATGACCTCTATGTTCCTGTCCTCAGACACAAAGTTGAAATCCTAACTCTCAAGCTGACGGTGTTATGAGTGGGAGGGAGCTAGGTTTCTCTGCCTCAGCAGGCAAGGGCACTCGGATACCTCTCCTTTGCTGAGTTTGTTCTTCCATCTTTCCGATGAAGGGCAGACTGGAAATCAGGGCCTTGTGTATAGTTACTAGAGGTCTTCATGAGTATTTCCTTAGTTCTTCCCTTTACCAGAGTAACTAAATTCATATTATTTATGAATTTATGGTTGAAGAAGGGATGCAGATAAAAAACCTGTGTGATGTAACATGAGGCCATTGAGTTTGCAAGGACTCTAGGTTCAAACCCACATCAGATGGGTCAAAAATCAGATGGGTCAAGAATTCTGTATGTTTGGATGGGCAGATGGGGGACAGCAAAGAGAGTGAGGAGAGACTATTATTTCCAGCCATGTACTGACTTTGTCAGTGAGTTTACAACTCATTGTGGGAGAAATATATACATCTATGAAAGATGGCAACAGCAGAAAGAACAAGCTGGTTGATGCTGGCTGGAGCTGGTTGAAGCCAGCAGCATCTGACAATGGACAAGGAGGGATTTCTACACTCAAATAAACAAGAGATCTCAGAAAAAAAAAAAGAGCCTCTTGTGCTGTAATTGTCAGTCTGCTTGCCTCAGCCACACCATGGGAGGAGAAGGAGAACAGCTGTTAAAGCCCCCTTGCTTGATGACGCCTCTTTGGACACAGTTATTGGGGCATTAGAGAACCTTCCTTTCCCACAGTCTGACGAGTCACCTCCTTTGCTCATGCGTCCTGTTTTCCAAATGATCAAACTTTTTTATTATAGTTCTCAAAAATCATTTCCAATAATTTTTGTTTACCTTTTGAGCTGTCTGCTTGCAAAACCAAAATTGTGGTCAAATAATAAGGTCATTACCATTTACTTTCATGCAAAGTAATGGCAGTCCTTTTTTTTAATGGCTAATCTAAAGTTAGAGTTTAAGCATTTCACTGAAGGTCAGTAAATGGGTATAACTGAGAAAAATCACATTCTTTCCAACATCATTAATACAGGACAGATGTATGTGTGCACATCTGTACCTCTTACAGATGCATGTGTGCAATCTGTACCTCTCACAGATGCATGTGTGCAATCTGTACCTCACACAGATGCACGTGTGCACATCTGTACCTCACACACTCTCTAGGATAATAAATTGGGATATAAGGAGAGCTTTTTCATGAATTGCTTTCAAGCCTTTATGCTGTTTAAGATTATCTGAGAAGACATCAGGCCATGGTGTTAAAGCAAGATGGCTCCCCTCTGCCCCTCTGCTGCACAGCATCTATGAGCTGTAGTCCCTTGCAGGTATGTGTGAGGTGTAATGAATGTAGGAGGATGTCGTGTCTGCTTCCCTAGAATAGCATGGGATTGCCAGATGACGTTCTACGTGATAAGCCTATGTTTGAAATATGTGCTTTACATGGATACCAAGTCAATTTCTAGAACCTAGTCCATTCCACTGACACTAGCTAAAAAGGAGCACTTATAGCAGTGTTTCTCAATCTGTGGGTCATGAACCCTTTAGAGGGCAAACGACCCTTCCACAGTGGTCACCTAAGAACATGGAAAATGTAAATACTACATTATGATTTGTAACAGTAGCAAAATTACAGTTATAAAGTAGCAAAGAAAACATTTTTATGGTTGGGAGTCACCACAACATGAGGAAGTATATCAAGGGGTCTCAGCATTTGGGAGGCCAGAGAGATGACCCAGGTAGTATAATTTCGCCATACAAGAATGAGGACCTCTGCATAATCCCGTGTGAAATACAATACTCATGGAAAAGGTTGGGCATGGTGGCATGTACTTGTAATTATATTGCTGGGAAGGTAGATATGGGATGATATCTGTTGTTCACTGACAAGCCCCAGGTCCTAGTGAGAAACTCTGTCTCAAAACCAAACCAAACCAAACCAAGCCAAGGCAAACCAAGCCAAGGCAAACCAAGCCAAGGCAAACCAAACCAAACCAAACCAAACCAAAAAGAAAACAAACAAACAAAAAAAAACACTGTAACACTCAAGACTGACATCTATGTACGTACACACACACACACACACACACACACACAAATCTGAAAAATATGTGGCTTATGTCAACCTCGCTTGGTTTACAGACATGGATGGAATCATAGCACCGTGTTTTGCTCCTCTGACCAGCTTCATTTCCAAACTGTTCCCAAACCAGTGGTCCCACTGCCAGTGTTCCCACTGCCAGTGGTCCCCTGAGCTCTCCAGCTCTGCCCCCCAATAGCAAGTATCCCACAAGGAGCCTTGTCTTCATCATCTGAGATTTGATCGGCTTCCCAAGTCTTCAGGTTATTGATTTATCTCCAAAGAAAAACATCCTTTTGCTTCTATTGCTTATTCTAATACCTGTAGACATCTGACCAGTACTATGAGCTAGTTCCTGGAAGATAGTGCAAACAAGTGCAAGAGAAACAATCAGTCATCTGAAAAATCTGCATAAGATCTAGAAGCTGATATGTAAACTCAGGAAACCAGTCTGTCCTTTGTAAGGAAAAAAAATCGAAGAACTGGGAATTGCATACTAACGGAGACAGGTGCTATGTTTGCCAATAAAGACCTAGGATGCAGCATGAGTCTGAGCATCTCCAGGCTTGTCTAGCCAGGATGAGAACTTTAAAACAATGTGAAGATCTGTGCGGTGAACACTGTCTCACTGTGTCCGGACACAGCTTAGCGGATCATTTGGGTTGTTTGAAATTTATTCCCTCAAACACTAAAAACGTGACTAAAAGAATTTTATTCAAAATACTGCTCGAAAAAATTATGTGAGATAGTTGAACATTCACCTATTATAATACTCACATTGTTTTAAAAATTGTGTGTGTGTGTGTATTTAGAGATAGCATATAGATAGTTAAGATATTTAAGCCAAATATTTGAGTCCTACTCACCAAACTGGGGAAACTGGTTTACACAATTGTTTGCTTAGGTTCAAATAAGTCCCATATACTGAGGTTTTCTCCTATGTGTGTCGGTTTTTGACAGCTGTCAGTTTACAGGCCTGACTGCTTTATCTGGGCCTTGCCAAGGCCACATTCGTATCTTCTGAAAATGGGCTGTGAAAGCTGCCGTTCCCGTGTCCCAAATCAATTACTGCATTCTTAAACTGGCAGTGTGTTCATCTGTGGGCACAGAGGCAGCCGGTGGGACACCCTAGGAGTATAATGTCATGTGTAGCTGGGAAGAGGGGGGAGCACCTCCTGCTTAATGGGTTGGTATTAAGTAGGTGGGAATGGCTTCTAATTAGCCAACAATTGCTGTGTTTTCTAGTTCCCCTCCTCCTGCTGGTCACCAGCTGCCAATCGGCCCTCATTTCTGGATTTTTTTTTTTTTTTTTTAGTTCATTGCTCATTGCAGTGGAAGCCTTTGTTTAAGAAAGAGGGCTCCCAGGGTCTCAGCTGTCTGGGTGCAGCTTGCAGCCTACGATGAGTAGCAACTGTCAGTTTATTTTATCTCAACCTTTTCATCATCCTGCTGAAACTGATCGACTGAACCCACCTGAGAGACCTGAGGATTCAGTACCTACAAGTCATTAGCTGGGACGATGCAGCCTTTTGCTGCAGAGGAGTGAGTCAACACACTTCCTGAAATGCAGTCCACCTTAACCCCATGCTGCCCCTGGAAAACACGAGAAATCCAGCCCCTTTGTGGTTCAAAGCTGAACTGAAAGGAAATGCTTCTTTTCACGTACATATATTTTGCTTTGGCCAAGGGACAAGGACTGTGCCTCTGTCACATGTTTTGCTACAGTGATCTTCCTCCAGGGAAAACACATACAGTAGTATACAGTGTTATTCTAGCCACAGGTAGAGCAAATATAAAACTGGACAACATTTTACAGAATGACTTTCTAACATGAGGGACTCAACCCCACTCTTTACAATTATTCAATGAGTGAAATTGGAGCCTTATTTTGTAAGCATGTGATGTATGATGTTGGGTTGTTTTAATATTTACTTAGTGTGTAGTGTGTGCAGTGTGTGTTTGCATGTGTGTGTCACAGCACACATATGGAGATCAGAGGACAGCTCCCAGGAGTATTCTCCTTTCAATCTAGGGGTTCCAGGGATTGAACTCAGGAAGTCAGGCTTGGCAACAAGCACCTTACTGTTAATACTGAGTCATCTCACTGGCTCTAATGTAGCTTCTCTGTGGGGTTTCCTGTTTCATTTTACAATTAACCGGGGACAATTTTCCTGCATAAATAGTTGGTATTTGGAAAATAATTCCCTAAAGGAGCCATGTAACTTGTTAGGTGAAGAATGCATCTAATGAGAATAAATGTCATGACAAGAAAACTCTGCTTGTAGAGCAGGGGTATAGAACACAGTGAAAATCAGTGGCCGGCCAGGCTACTGGAGCTGGTATGTCTTTTACCACTCAGAAGTATGGAGTGGCAGATGGATCATAGTTAGCCACAGTCAACATGGGTAGAGCAGCTTCTTAGCGTGTAGAAGAAAGCAGATCACGTTAGGTCAATTGAGACAGGGTAAGTAGTGACTCAGGGCTGGACCCAGAGGCGGCAAGTGTTCAGGGAACCCTACACCACAGTCAGATTGGCTCTGAGTGCAAACCAGGGGGGATACTTGAGCATCTAAGGCAGTCACTGTGAGGACAAAGGCATCACCAGAAGGGCTCACCACATCTCACATGTGACTTACAACCACTTCCCACAAAACCGATCTGCCAAGGGATGCTATGCCTTTAAGGAAAACAGTGTAGAGATATCACCATGATGCAAAGAGCTGTGTACATTTAACCAAGGGAATGAGTTTGGAGATGAGAAAACCTTGTTCTAATAACTTGTTCATGGGTTTATATAGTTTAGTGAGGTGGCTTATAGTCATGAGGAAAAATTAATTGTGTGGTCAGCTAACATATTAAAGAAACCTAAGAACGTTCTCATATAAAGAAACCTAAGAACGTTCTGTTCAAGCTTGAACAGAATAGAATAGAAAAGCAGGCTGATACATCTCACCATTAGAAGCCTGTATCTGTTATTTCCCAAGGCCCTAGAACACTCATTTACAGTAACTGTATGCCAGCCTTATAATCTTGGTACAAGTGACCCTTATATTCCACCTTGAAAAACTGCTCAGGGCTAATGTGAAGTTTAAGTTTAAGCCACAGGTCATCTTAAAATACTCGTGTACAATAGAAAATGCAACAGATTGCCCTGGTTCACTCAGGGACACTTCTGACTTCAATGCCGGTTTTTTGTTTTTTGGTTTTTTGTTTTGTTTTGCTTTCATTGTTAGGAATCTCCTACTTGAACTGTGGAGACTGGACAGGGGACTACACAACAGAAGAATGGCAGACTGCTTCCCAGGAGACACACAAAAGTCAACTAGTGTGGTGGCCTCCAACCTCTGGATAGTTCAGCTCACATTTCTAACAAAATTCAAAGCACTTGCTGTGGTTTACAAGGACTATTAACCAGATGGCCTCAACTCCTTCCCCCTCTCCGTTTTTGTCCCCCTTCATTTTCCTGCCCCTTTGCATCCTCTCTCCCCTTGTCCCTTTCCTTCCCGTTGCTCTTTCCTCCGTCCCCCTCTCCCTTCTCTTCTTCTCTTCCTCTTTGTTCTTCTCTCCCTTTCCCCATTTTTCTTCGTTCCTTCCCCTTCCCTCATTTCTTCTCTCCCTCTCTCTCCTCCTTTCATGAGTCAGGCCAGTCTTTCTTGGATACACCCTCCTCAGAGGAACTTGCCTTTTCCTTTCCCGTGTCTGCTTTGGGGGATTTCTTGGAAGTTTCTATCTAGAGCAGTCCCCTGCAGCACTGGGCTCTCTCTCTCTCTCTCTCTCTCTCTCTCTCTCTCTCTCTTTCTCTCTCTCCCAGACTTTATTCACTTAGGTGGGAGGTGGAGAGGTACGCTCACTGCATATGTTAGGGAGAGACTCACTTTCCCACCTTACCCAACAGACAGCAGGACTCTCACTTTGTGAATGCTCCACTTTGTATTGGGAGCCAGGGTGATGTGGTGCTAGTCAGAACCCAGTCTTGTGAGACATGGCCGAACTGTAAAACTTCCTTAGTATGTCCCATGATAATACACTAACCCACCAAAGTATATACATGGTTAAAAGCCTCTTCCTATGGATTTCTCACATAATCTTGGATTTGATATATGCAGACCTGAAAGATTTGCTACCTGCAATTTTATTTGGGAGTCACTCTCCTACCCCAGGTACTAAGTCTATATACATATCTATGCAGACCTAAGTTCCCCTAAGTGTGACTACAATTCTAATCGTTGAGTTCTCTCTTCAGTTTGATTTATTCATCAATGCAGGTTTCCAATCACAGGTATATTTAATTTCTGTAGATAGCATTATTTTATTTTTCTTTCTTCAAATAGGTTTGCAAAGAGTCATGGAAATCTTGAGGATAATCTTATCTTATCTTTCATGAATTACATTTTACTGAGAAGGCTACTCAGTAGAAAGTGAAAGTTAAAAAAAATTCTGTGTTGGTTATAGAAAGTGACAAGATTGTGCATAATTATCTATGAAACTACACTTGCTTGAGCTTGAAGAATTTTAGCCAGGAATGCTTAATAACATTTGCATGGTTAAATGAGACAGCAGAAACAATAGGGAAGGCCTCAGGGCAGGGTCATCTACTTAATCATCCTCTTGGATTTTCAACATAATTAGTCATATAATTGTGTGCCTAAACTTAGTGGATCCATGTAAGTAATTATCAATTATTAAAAAGCAGTGCTTGTAATGTTTTTCTCTGCTTCCTGCCAATCAAATTACCAAGGAACATACTACGTTCATGTTTCATCACATAAATTTTCAAGCAAAATGAACTGTGAAGCCTTGGGTGACGGTGTGAGTGATGGGTCTGTGAATTCACTCAGATGAAGGCAGCTAGTTCAGCCACATGGACATCTGTGTTTTCAGGGAGTGTTCATGCTAGCCAATCCTAGCATCATTGGAGGATTTGACAATGGTACACAGTACCATAGCACTTCTGAGCGTCCAGGAAGCAGGAACGTTCAAGTTCAAGTTCAAGTTCAAGTTCAAGTACGTTCATAGCGACTTCAAGATTCATTTCAGAAGCACTGACACTGTCCAGGAAGGACTGGGGCTAAAAGGAAAGGATATACGTGCATTTTGTCTTATTATATTCTGGCCAGTGTTTCCTTTATGGTTTACATTGTGCTCAGCCCCGGGAGGCTGCCATCATCCATGAGGAGGTAGGTGTAAGTCCGTGGATTGATAGTTAAGTCAGTGTCACTTCCGAAGTACTGAAAGGAACTGCTAAAACAGAAATGGTCATTAAAAACATCTTGTTTTCTAGTAATTATGCCAAAGAGTTGAAGCTATAGAGCACTCCCTCCTGTCTGAGAGATAAACTAGTCCTGCCTAGAAAAGAGGATGCCGAAAAGTTAGCCCTGAAACATACACACAAATAATGTCATACAGACCAGACAAGCTGTACTTAGGAATTTAGGAACACACACACACACACACACACACACACACACACACACACACACACACGTAATAACAGTTAATGTAAAAAGAGTCCACAAATTTGAAAGAGAACAGGGAGGGGTACATGGGAGGCTTTGGAGGGAGGACAGGGAAGGGGAAATGATGTCATTATATTCTAATGTCAAAATAAAATTCATGCTCAAGGGGGATGGATGATGTAATCATATTATGATTTAAAAATAAAAATACTGTAAAAAACTTAAAAAACCAAGTTAAAAAAATATAAGGATCTTAGATAAGAAAAATTTAAAGAAAAGTAAATTCTGGAATTAGGTTATAATTCTAAAGGAGAATTCCTAGCTGCAGAAGGTTTGGGAAGAATTAGAACCCAAGCAGCAATGGTGGGTTCCTTCTGCTTTTCAGAAGAAATTCTGAAATGAGACAGTAACAGAATCATCCTAACAGAGCTTTACCAAAGATGGGTGATGTGTACCTAGAAGAGAGGTACCATGTTCTCAAATTCTGCCAGTGGTAGAAGGATTCAGCTACATTCATAGGATGTCTGACACATGGCCACAGGTCAAGGAACATAGCTAGACAGAGGACACAAACATTTCTCCAGCAATCAAACAAATATGACCAGTCGACAGTCAAATGCAGACTTTCTGTTCTGGTGTTAGCTCTGGTTTTGTATGGTTGAAACCACCTAAACATGGTCCATAAGTTTCTCAAATTACCCGAGATAACAACAACAACAACAACAGCACCCAAAACAAAACAAAACCAGAGCCCAGGAGGGAGGTGTACTCTGTGCCCTGGGAAGTTAAACCTGGTCACACTGAGCTCCGTGAACGGAACCTAAAAGAGGGATAGTTTTTGTCTGAGCAATCAAGAATTCTCTTTTATTGAACCAAGGCAGCAACAGAGAAGGAGATTCTCAGAGTTGGGGGAAAAACAAAACAAAACAAAACAAAACAAAACAAAACAAAACAAAACAAAACAAAACAAAACCACCCACCTCTCAACCCAGGAGAGTAGTATTTCCCAATGAAGTGAATTTTAGCTTCTGGAGAAATACTTTATTTTTTAGGATGTAACTTGCTACTTGCATTGTAGGACATGGATGAAGGCTGGGAAGTGTATTTGAATGAGGAAACTGGAAATCCACACTCAAACGCTTCCTTTTTTCCTTTTAGAGTTTAGTTACAATTAAGTCTTGGCTTCTTTTTTTTTCCAGACATTCCCCATTTTGGCATTATGTTTGTTTCATTTACATGTCAGAAGGTGCTGAACTCACAAAGCTTTTCCTGAAGCTTGTGAGAACCAGAGTCATAGGATTAATTTAAGTAAGGTCAACAGAAGGAGGGCATATTTTGGTTTTCTTTTTTTTTTGTTGTTTTTTTTTTTTTGATGGGCATCAGACACACAAGGATGGATTTTAATGCTTTTACCCCATTTGTCTCATCCAGCTTGTGTTTGCTGTGATTACAACTGAGAGTAAAACAGTATTTTAAGAGTTTTTACCTTTAAAAAACTACAGGCAGACCCATGGACTATAAATGCACACTTTGCAAATTGTCCTACACAGAGATGGCTGGCTTGGAAGCCACTGGAAAGGATCCTAAAACTTCTGGAGTTAGAGGGGCTAAGGCAATATGGAAACCTGTGTAAGGTGTGGAGAGATCAGGATCCTATCCGTCTTCTCCTAAAAGCCATGGGCTATTAGACCCCAGGGTCAGACGCCGGCTACCTCCTTATGAGCATTGGTAAGGGAAATCCAAGAGATCACCCCACAACAAAGCCCACCACTCCTACTCGCTCACCAGAACTAGATGACAAGATCCCATTGCTGAAGGTCCCATACCCCTTGACTACAAGACAGGTTTAGAACTAAACTGGAAGCCTCTCTGCTGCTGACCACCTTTTATGGAGCCGAAAGGGGCTATGCAGGCTGCTCTGGGAGAAAGGGTATCAGCAGTTCCAGTCAGCTGTGGATCCTGTAGGCCACAGTATCATCCTGTCAAACAAGGTGTATGGCCTGAAGCAATAATGGTACGACTGTTATAGCAGTAACTAAACGGTCATTGAGGAGATACTGAAGTGGCTGAAGTAGCAGAATAAACTCTATTTTGTTCTTGAGACTCCATTCTAAGTTAACTTCCCTTAGAGAGACATAGCCAATAAAGAGGCAAAAAACAAAACAAAACAAAACAAAACAAAACAAAACAAAACAGCAGACAGATTTCATCGTGTCCTCCAAACTCTATTTTAAGCTGCTCTCCTTGGAAAAGTTACGGTCTAGAAAGCTATTGTCCGCTTTCCTTGAAGCGATATGGCCCCCACCCCTGGGCTCAGGGAAAGAGACCAGCATTCCTTTACCCTCTCACGTAATGCCAAGGCTTAGAAACTCCCACTTGTGATTTTTTTTTCTTTATAAACTCCCTTTACCTAGAGCTGGGGGTTACTCTCCTTCCTGGTCTATCAGGAGGATTTGTAGCCCAAGATCGAGCTTGAGTTAAGACTCTCATGTGCTTGTATCAGAGTTGGGGTCCGTGGTGGTCTGTTGGAGGTCTCACCAACTAGACATAACAATATGAGGCTTGCCTCCACTTGTGGGGAATCCTTGTTTGATAATGTAAATAATGTAAAATCTCATGGTTCATGAAACCTTCAGCCAAGTGAGGAGATTATGACAACTTATTTGTCATAGCACCAAACTGCCTTCTAAGTGTTTACATTTATACCATATACAACTGCGAATCTCAGCCTTAGTCAGAGCCGCATCTCTTTATAATGAACGGTGCAGTTGCCTGTCTGCTCAGGGTGCTGAACCTACCTGACAGTTGAGTGCTTATCCCTAACAAGACATGCCACTCCCTCAAAGGACTAGGGAACATGGCAGAAGAGGGTGCAGAAAGACAGTCAGAACACAAAACAAGGAAGGAGGGCAGTGACTTGCTAGCCTCTGGCATGATACCAACAACACAGTTGCAACACAACGCAATCTCACAGGACCTTTGGCTGCACGTAATTGGCCTGCCAACAGTGACATGGGTTCAGTCAGGCTTGGGAGGGTCCTACCTCTCCTCCCGAACTGTTGGTTACTGATGGACTCTGGAGGAGGGGAATGGATCCTTTGCAGTTAGTTAGCCACTGATAGGTCTACTGGACTCCAGTGGTTAGTTCAAAACCCATCATCATAGAGACGACCCTGGTTAAACTCAGTGACTCACAAAACAAAAGGACATGGAAGGGGGGAAGGGACTTGCTGGGTAGAGGAGATATAGGGGGCTGGGCAGGAATTCAGAGAAGGCAGGGGTGACAACAGCAAGAGCATATATGTATAAAACTGTCAAAGAACAAAGTAAAAGTTTTTCTTTATAACCCTGTTGTTAGCCTGATAATTCCATGATTGTCTCTTCATATTTCTGGGCACTAAGTACATAGAGAAAGTCCAGTCACAGTAGCCTATGAAGGCTGTGTTATGAATGTGACCTTTGCATGTGCCTTAAAAGGGTGAGGTAAGCCCATGAATGAGAAATGAAAACAAAATTTACAGTAGAAAATGACTTGATACCAAACTCTGGGTGCTTCACCATGAAGTGAGAGCCGAGAGATCAAGGCACAACATTGCTTGTTTTACTTGAGGAATAAAAGTCATAAAACAGAGATGATAATTTTTCCACCCATGTAAACCTTGACACGACGTCACATGGAATACAGTGTGCTTGTGTTCCAACTAGCTGGTGTACTCATGTGCTTCGGTGCTCAGGGTTCGCATCTTATTTCTCTGATGTAATTCATGTTTGGCCTCCATGAGAAGGTGCATGGAAATCCTGTTACACAATTCTCACCAATGATGTAGCTCACAACATTGGTATTTATACAGCTGCAGCTGCACGCAGGGGTTGACACTGCTGGTAAGCTGAAATAGGAAAGCTTTCGTTTCTACATTGCAGTGTCTGTGACTGCAACATGAATCACTTTTTTCCACTAAAACAAACATTTATTTGATTGATATCTTAGAAGATACCTTAGCTATGGGAAGTAAAGGATACTCTGGAGAATTCAGCAGAACTTTGTAGACCTTTGAGCTTCCCAGAACCAAATAATTAAAGTTGCCCCAGGATTGAGTAATCTTACTGAGCTGTAATAAAGTTGATTTTTTTTTTACCCCCTCAATTGTTAAATTTGGGAGATTCTTAATGTTGGAAGGGGAGGGCAGGTGGTATGAAGTCATTCTGACCGTCTCCTGGTATTTGAAGAGTCTGTTTTCACTGGCTGTGTTCTGTTGGAGAGGCACAAGATGACAGTGGCTGCTGGTGAGTCACCATCGTATTTCATCTGTGGACCTGGGTCTTTCACGCTCAATTCCCTTAGGGGGTCATGTTCTCTGCTTAAAAGAATATTGGCAGTTCTTTGAGCTAATGATTTGTTTGGAGGATGGAAGTCTCCAAGGTGCCAATAACTCCACAGCTTTCATAATGTAGCTTTCAGATCTTTGATCTGTTTTTTTTTTTTCTCTGAATATACGGGACCTTCAATAGCAAGATTAAAGATGCCTCTTCCTACAAGGAAGGTGAAAGTTGAAAACTTAAAAGCTGCTCAGTTTTCCAAATAATATTTTTGTACTTTTTCATTTTGTCAACATCATGTTTGAGAAGCACCTTCCTTCATTCATGTGGTAATTGGATGGCAGTCCAAGTACTGTGGTGTCATAGGCTTCCCAAGGAAGCATTGGACACATATTTAAAAAGTGCTTAGTGCCAACTAGCTTGTGGTCAGGCTTAAGAAGCCATCTTCTATTTGATTCAAACATTTACTTGGGACCTTGTAGGTGTCAAATATCATATCTCCTTCCCTAGAAAGTATCAAGAATTTGGAATGTGTGTCCCTATTGCTCCTAATTGAGCAGTTAATTAAAAAAAAGTTATGGTACAAGATGGCCTGGAGAGAAGTGAATGCCACGCACTGAGATCAGAGAAGAGAACACACTCAAGAGGAGGGGCTTCAGTGGGAGTGGCTTCTTCATCGAAGGATGCGGCTGCACCCGGAATGACATTCTCCTGGCTGAACTGAGCTGGAAGGAAGATAATCAACAGGAGTTGGTGTAGGCGGAGTGTGTGTAGGGGGCAGACAGGCATGAATTGGGTTTGGAAAGGTCAACAGACCTTTAACCAGAATCCAGCGAAGAGACAGGAGTTTTAAGCAGAAAAAAAAAAATGAAGAATATGCTCAAAGAATTTTAAGGCAGATTTTAAGTGTACTCTGAACTAAAAATTCACGTACGCAAAAGGCATGTTTAGTAATTTCCTATCAGTTTTGTCTCTAAGCAGAGAAGCTACTCTTGACACTGTGAGATGTGTCAGCGGAGTGATAACTCAGTGCCTATTTACATGTCTGAGCAATGGTTATCTCCCAGTCCACAGGGACGTGGCTCATCCCTGCACAGAGCTCTGAGCCATGTGAGAACCACAGATGGACAGGATTTCTATAGCATTCTGAAGAAGGCCACACACCATGCTGACCATACAGAGATTTAGTATCTGAACCACACTGGGCAATGCACAATTTGCTTCTGCTACCAAATCCTTCAGAAGACAATATATGCGCTCAGAAAAAACATGAGGAACTACAAATTTAAGAGGTATGGATGAACAAAAGCAGAAGGGTTTTCAAAAGTAGAAAAGAAGGTGCTGGCAGACAGACCTGGATCTTATTAGAGGAACAATCCCCTCACCCATCCCCTACCTGGCAGAATTTTTTTCACAGTATCATCAGGATGGTGAGAGTTTATTTAAGACAAACCTGAGATGCTGAGCTGCTTGGCTTATCCTCTGTGGACTGAACCTTTACCTGAACGGGGATCATTTCCCAGGATTAGTTCCTGATATTCCAGGCAGAAGATGTCAAAGTCTAAGATGGAGGTAACTCGGGGCTGTGAAATAAACTCTCAAGTAACTGACGGTGAACCACACCTACAAGTGGCCAACTCATGATTACTTTCTGATATTTTGGGGTAGTGGAGGGCATGGAAATTCACTCACCAAGTATTTACAGGTTTTTGTCATTGTCTTACTGTGTGACTTGGAATGAAGCTTGCCCTCATTTCGTGAGGCCCCAGCATTAACTGGGGATTACTAACCTATATCTGTAAGGTCTTTCCTGCTGTATTTACTGTTTTATTCTATGGTTGAAACAAACACGGAAAAGAAATCTTGCCCCCTCTCAATTATCTAAGTTTGGTATTCAGGGTGGGCAAGATGGCTCCGTGGGTAAAGGAACTGGCCACTCTGCTTGAAGACCTGAGTTTTATCCCTCAGGTCTAATGACACTAACTTTCCAAGTTGACCCATACACGTGCTCTGGTTGTTTATAATAAAATAATTTAGTTATTCCCAAGACAAAGTAGTATAAAGAGACACTGCTATAAAATATTTCCCAAATATCCAAATTCAAGATAATAAAATAGTATTAAGTACTATTCGTAGAGTACATCATATATAGTAGTGTGTCTCTATAGCTGCTCTAAATCCTGTATGGCTGGATATTATTAAAAAACATAAGCTGATTATATATGCCTTACTCCTTGTTTTAAATTATTCCTAACAACTGTTTGGTGCATAGTGTGGCCTCTAAGATTGCTGGGAGTGACAGATTGATTACTAGGCCAGACCACTCCCACTGTTTTATGCTTCTCTTAAACATTTCCAGTACTCGAGAGTATGTCCAGCCTCCAAGTAGTAGTGAGTAAACAAAGATAAAATTACCAAGCAAGTTCAAGTCACCAATGTGTGAATAAACCTTTCTGGCAAATGCCTTAGCCACTAAGAATGACACAAGATCTAAAGTGTTCCAGGAAGCAGCCTTACCCAGAATTGGGTCGTACTCGATTTGAGTTCTAGTCTCCTTCCAGGACAGCAGGCAGTTGAGGCTCTCCGTGTCGGCAGATTCGATGTACCCCTTCATCGTCAGCATCATCTGGTGGGCTCTAGCTATCCCGAAGTGCACTTTGGTTTCATCCATGAGTGCCATTTTCATGAGTTCCATTGCAGTGTTGAAAGCTTGTTGGAAGAACTCAGAAGCCTTGCTGTATTGCCCCTAGAAAGGAGAGAGAATAAAAGTCACCTTTTTTATTTCTTACCCACAGATTTGCTCACCTCGCCTCAGCACACCCATTTTTGAGGAGGGCAGACTGGCAAGCTGGCTTTCCATCAGAAAAGGCTGTCTTAAGTCGACAGGTGAAACACAGGAAGTGCCAATGCAGGAGGAAGTAGCAGGAAATGTGAACTGATTGCCACTGATTTCAACAGACTTTTACTGATTCCATCACTGTATTTATCCAGTGAAATGTTTTCTGTTTTCATTTGTGGCAAGAGGGCGTTTGATGCAAAGCTAGTAAGAGGAACTGAGGGCCTCGTGAATCTTGCTGCTTCTGGTCCTCACTTAGCGTTCCTAAATGCACCTGCCATTGTTTACCCGAGAACATGGGAGAATCTACACGTGATTGTAACATATGGCTGAAACACAGCAAAGGATTGTTTAAACATCTATGCCTTTGCTACTAAGTTCACTGTAGCATTTAAAATTTTAGAAATTTAACATTTTTTCTTTTGTGGTCCTCCTTACCTATCCTAAAAGTTATTGTTCAAATAATAGCATTTGCCTTGTGCATAGAAGCATCAAGGCCAGTAGCAAGTGCTTTATATATGTCATTAGATGTCATGTGTCACCTTTGAGGACAGTGAAAGAGCATCTCCTTTCTTCTCCAAGCCCCTTAAAATCTGCACACAAGGTTTTCCTTAAAGAAGAATTGCTTCCAGTTTGACCTATACATGTGGAGACGCTTGAGGACAAAACTTCTATTTTTCACGGACTTAAGGCACGTTGGGGGTTCCCATCTCTTTCTCTTATCAGCTTCCCAAGTTTCTACTTCCATAGCTGTGTGAAGCCCAGGTCTAGTTATCCACCGGTACGGTCCAGGGTTCTACAGCATAGCAGGAGCCTGCTGCTCACACCAGCCTGTTCTGTACCTGGGAAATCATTAGGAAACACTCAAAGGCCCCCCACACAAATACAAAGCATGATAAAAAACAATGTTAATCTCCCTGATTTGTTCATTCAACAGTTCCTATGTACTAAAAAACCCATACTGTAAACAAGTATAAAACCAAATAAACAGAGAGGCTGCGGAAGGCTCAGTAGATAAAGCGCTTGTGTTGCAAACAGGAGGCCTGGAGTTTGAGTTCCCAGCACCTAGAGAAAAGCTACAGCTTGTCTGCAATCCCAGCATTCTTGAGAAAGACACACATGACTTCGACCCCTGGCCACCACATACATGTGCAAATGCACATATATGTACCCACACAGATGCACGCGCGCACACACACACACACACACACACACACTAGAAGAAGATGTTTAAAACACAATTGAGCATTCCTTTCAAAAGAAACTTTTATAGGAAAGATTTTGCAATAAAGATTTTTAAGCCATATTCCCATACCTTGTAAAAGAAATGGGAATTAGAAGCACCATGATTGTGTCTTCATGCCACATGCTAGCACAGATGGAAGCAGCGTCAACTCCATAGCCCTCCATGCAGTTTTGATGAGTGGTCATAAGGAAGTCCTTGCCCAGGCGAGGAGTGGCTGCTCTCACATGTAGCTCATGTGACTAACACTGTATGTCCTGTGTCCATAGAGTAGACTAGGTGGACGCCCTATTCAAACTATCCCTTCTGCCAAATTTGCAGATTGATGTGGATTGATTGTGTTATTACTTATATTGTATAAGTAATAACTGTTGCTGTAAGTGATTCAGTCTTTCATTATTATCATAAAATGGGATTTATAATGAGCAAAGATTTGATTAAAACCATGTCAAAGGTTGCATCTGTGTTCCAGTTATATGATTGAGAACCATGACAAATACTAAAGATGATGAAAACACAGATTATCTTGAAGGATACCAATGAGATAGGATAAACTACAGGAAAAAAAATTCACAATTTGGCAAAAGATAGCCTTAAAAGCCAAATTAAACAAAATTGCAGCGTCTAATTGCTCCTGTTGTATTTCTGAACCTTAGGCTGTTTACTGATTTCAGATGAGAGTTTGAATTCATTTGCTCAGTCATGGGACAATCACTGCATGTAAGGTTGCACATCAGCCAGCCATACTCAGCAGTGAGAGCAAGAAGGACTGGCACTGCAGCAAGAGGAGGATGCAGGAAAGCTTGAAGTGTTGATTGGGCCGTATTTAACCCAAGTGCCTTTTCTCCCTAAGGCAGGATTACAGTTAGGTAAGTATTCTCCCTTCAAACCGTGCCTTGAATCCCATCTTTGGATATACAGACAGCTGTTATAAACCAGTGAAGAATCCTCTACGACACTGTCAGGTACATGCAATATTCATTCTTTTCAGATGTTATCATTTTTTAAAAACATACCTTTGGGAATGAGTTTTCCTTAGTGTCTACTGTATTTCCAGATTCTTAATTCTTTGGAAAAGCTTTCTATGTAAATTTAGTCTCCTCTAAAACTCTGTACAACCATCTAAAGTTCATCTTTGTTCTCAAGTCATCTCTATTATAAATTTCTAATGATTATAGAACTAGTTCTGACAGTCTTAAATATTAGCTTGGGATTGTGCTGCAAATTATAGATGTACCAATGCATTCATGAGAAGACAACCTCAACCAATGTCCTGAAAATCCCTGACAATTCCAGAGTAAGCCCTCAGTGACATCATAGACCTGGAAACAAAGCTTATCATAGAACTTTCATGCATTATTCTGTTTCCTATCAGGCCCTCCTCCTTATTTAAAAGTCACCTATCCAATAAGCAAACTCAAAATAAATGGGTGTTTTCTCAGCACTCAGGGAAAATCTCCCTCTCCCTCTTCCCCTCCCTCCCCCTCTCCCCCTCTCTCCCTCTTATCCCTCTCCCCCCTTTCCCCTTATCCACCTCTCTCCCCCTCCCCTCTCCCCCTCTCTCCCTTCCCCCACCTCTCTCTCCT
>NW_021620769.1:662280-681350 GCF_004785775.1 Grammomys surdaster | reverse complement strand
CCCTCTTTTTCTCCTTCTCCTTCTCTCTTGGCATGTATGGTGTTTCTCTGTGACTATGGGCTCTCTCTCTGTCTCTTTCTCTGTGTGTGCATGATCTTGTGTGTGTGATATGTTTCTCTGTGACTGTGGGCTTACATGCACCATGGCATACATGTGGAGTTGAACAAGTTTTGAGGATCAGTTGTTTTCTCCCACCCGGGTTTGGAGGATTGAATTCAGGTCCTTGGTTTGTATAAAAGTGCTTTGGCCCATTATGCCATCTCATCGGCTCTTTACTGTTGCTAGTTTAACACAGAAAACTCTTTTAAACTCTTTTAACTGTGATTCTTTTTAGATCTTGTAAAGGATTGAGAAATCTCATAAGGGCAGATACTTGATTATGTCCCCTAAAACACTCTCATTTGGCCACTTTATATTAATTATATATTTTCAATTAACATTCCTCCAAAAATCACATGTAGAGAGTGGCATGGGAGGCCCACTCTCCCTGACCTTATATTAGAATGTTAAGATAAATATTAATGTTATTATTTATTGTTATTATTATATCCATTTTTTGAAACAGAGTTTGTCTGTGTAGCCCTGACTATCCTGAAACTCACTCTGTAAACCAGGCTGGCCTCAAGCTCACAGAGACCCACCTGCCTCTGCCTCTTGAGTACTGAGATTAAAAGCATGCACCACCATGATAAAGACTATTTTTAAGATAATGCACTAATTTAAATTGTGAATGCATGGCCATAATCACAGAATATGCCAATTATAGTAGCCTTTCAAATAACAGTTTTGCCTTGCAACTTCTGTCTTACAACATTATGTTTTGGAAGTTGTTGCCACCACCACCATTAAAACCTGTGGCAGGAGCAACATGGTGTCAAATAGGACTAGGCACAGGAGCTAGTCGATGTCCTAGTTCACTGTTTGTTGCTGTGATTAAACATCAGGACAAAAATTAACTTGGGGAGGAAAATATTCTTTCCCCCTGCAGCTTCCTGTCCATCATGAAGGGAAGCCAGGGCAGGAAGTCTAGGCAGGACCTGAGGCAGGGGCCATGGGACAACACTGCGTATTGGCTTGCTCCTCACATCCCACCCTGCCTTCTTATAGAACCCAGGACCATGTCGCAGAGGTGGCCCCACCCACACTGAACACACAGACTTGCTCACACGCTGGTCTGATGGAGGCAGCTTACAGGAAGACGGACCGTGGCAGCGACGTTTGATTTGTTTTAAGGATTCAGGACTAGTTTTCCAAGTGATTTAATATTGTGGGGAATTGAAAGAGAAGTGTGGGATTTGAGAAGCAAGAGAACGCTTTCTCAAGTGGTCTGATCTTAGACAGGGGAATAAACCAGTAACTGCACATGGGGTCTCACCTCCTTTGATATGTCACAAATGTCCAGAATCCTCCAAGTTTCATAAGGAGGATAAATTGATCAAAGTTACCTTGTAGTAGTTGATACTGTCTTTGAGTATAAAACTCTTCTTCAAGCATCAAACACCAGATAATAAATCACAGTTGTGAAATTAAAAACATTTGGCAATACTTGAGAAAATGAGAACATGAAGCTATTACCCCTGTTTGTCTCATTGTCCCTGTCTTTCTGACATGAGGGAAACAAGTGGACACTTGGCATTCCTGTCATATGGTATCTCAGTGTTCAAGGTGTGTGGTGGATGGTAAAGCCATAGCATTGTGTGCCCTGTGGTATTTCTGAAGAGCAATACTCTTAAAGAGTCTGTTGGTGTCAATTCAGCTATGTGGGGGGAGCAGTTCCCTCTTTGATGAGTCTTAGTATCCCTGCCTACCACCACTTTGTCCTGAAAAATAGACTAAAGCCCAATGTTGGAGTCAACAGAGAAGAAGTGGTCCATGTGGCAGAAGCATGAGATGAGGTAGGTCCTGGGGGATGGACATGGAGGGCAGACAGAGGAAAAGCAAAGTGGGAGACAGAGGGAGCAGAGCCAGACAAAGATGACAGTCCCTGAAGGAGGAGGCAGGACAGCAGGGGAGAGGTGAGGGGGATGGGAACCAAAAGGACAGGAGGCCTTGAGAGCTCCTTCCACAAGATCTCCACAGCGGTGTCTGGGCAGTGAAAGAAATGGCATTATGGTCAGCATACTGTCTACTTCTGGGGTCTTAGTGCTATGAAAAGCCCATTCTGAATCCCCCTTTATAAATGCTTCTGGGATAGTGGCTTCTTCTCCTGGGCAAGGCAGAAGAACTAGAGGAGCAACCGGGAGCTGAGAGAAACAAGAGGACATAACCACTCACAGGAATTATTCCCAAAACAGAAAAAAAAAATGACTGTCATTCATTTGTCTGAATTTCAAATTCATTTTCCTAAAACACATTACAGTGGTTAAAAGTGTGGGTTGGAATGTTACAAAGTGAATTTGGGGGGCCTGAAGTGAGTTGCACTCTTGAGGGGTCTGGGACAGTGAACCAGTATGACTGGGAGTGTTGTCATAGCAACACTCACTCACTCCTCCTGATAAACTCCTATGTTCCAACCTGCTGTCCTCACTAACTCAATTTCCCTTTCCCTCAGAATTTACATTGTGTGCAGTGTATGCTTGTGTTTGCATGGATTGTGCACGTGCACATGTATGTGTATGAACATATGTCCGGAGGCCAGAGGTCAACGGCTAGGGGGAAGAGCACACTTGACCACTTTCAACATTACTGTTTTGAGGCTGGGTCTCTCTCACTGACCCTGGGGCTCACTGACTTCACTAGGATGGCTGGTTAATGAGCTCCAGTGGCCTGTCTGTCCTGTCCTCCCATTACTGGGGTTATAGTCATGTGCAACCTACTTTTTTTGAACATGGTGCTGGGGATCTGAAATCAGGTCACTATGCTTGCAAAACAGACACTTTAATGTCTTAGCCAGCTCCTTCCTTTTCTTTCTTTCTTTCTTTCTTTCTTTCTTTCTTTCTTTCTTTCTTTCACTTTTTCTTTTCTTTATTGTATGTGCGCACACATGTGTGTGTGTGTGTGTGTGTGTGTGTGTATGTGTGTGACTATGTGAGTTTATGTGTATAACCTGTGTTCAGGTGCCTGCAAAGGTCAGAAGATGGTGTCAGATCCCATAGAGCTGGAGTTGTATGTACCTGTGAGCTGCCTGGTACGTGTGCTGGGAATCAGGCCTCTTCTGCAAGAGCAGCAAGGACTCTTAACCTTTGAGCTATCTTTCGAGACCCCTAGTGCTGATTTTTTTTAAAATTAACATTTTAGTTGCTATAAAAATGATAGCTTTCATCACACACACACACACACACACACACACACACACACACACACCATTGTACCTTGTCACGTTTACTGCCCTCCACTATCCCCCAACCCCCATGAGATGAAAAAAAAAAAACACCTTGCAAGATGAAAAAAAATCAAAGCACCTAGAAGTGTAAATAACTTGTCCCAGGTCCCAGATCTTATGAGTGAGGGAGCTGGGTTTGTCACCCAAGCGGTGGGATACCACAGTGGTGCTTTTAATCACCGAGCACTCAGATTAACACAGAGTGCATGAACACAGTTGGAGAATATAATTACCCTAAAAAATGATGGATCTGACTCATGATCAAAATAGCAATTATACCAGAGGAACTGGCTTCTTCCATACGGTTTCTAAAGGAGACCCTGGGCAACTGAAGATAATAAAACTGATATTACAACTGGTGCATTTACTAATCACGGTTCCTGGGATGCTGTAACCCCCCCCCCAGTCTAAATTCCCTTTGTAATCATTCTAAGGATTTTCCTTTCTTCTCCTGTTGAAGCTTATTAAGGAACATCCCAATTGGCTTAAAAAAATTAAGAATTTGGACAAAGAGAGGAGTGTCAGAGCAAGCAGACAAGAGCCACCAGTCTTTACAAAGTGCCTTTGACTTTTTTCAGTTTTCTTCACAGTCAGTTACTTGGAGTACTGAATGGCAGTGGTCACTGCTGGTGCCACCTGTACCCCAGACACCTCTGAACACCAGATGAGGAGGAAAGAGCTCTTTCTAGTTCCACTTCTTGCCTTGGGTCTGTGCTGCACCCTGCAATCTCAGCCATTTTCCATACTGACTTGTGGGATGACGGGTATAAACTGGGTGCAGACTTCAGCCTCTGCAAGCTTTTCCACACACAAAGGACACAGCACTCACCTCTGCAAGCTTTCCCACACACTAAGGACACAGCAGTCACTCACCTTTTCATTGTAGATATCACCGAGCATTGTGCACGCTCGAATCACATCAAGGCTTTGGAAGTTGTTTCTTGCAATTATCACAAACTTCTCCAGGTACTTAATTGCTTCTGCTGTTTCCCCTTGGCTAGAATAAAGCAGGGAACTGTTAGTGTACCCTCATCATTGTTGTAAAAGGAAGACATTTTGTATCTTCATTGTAAAGAATGCGGGGTGTTGGTCAGGATGGTTAGACTTAAACTACACACATTTCTTTAGACTCTGCTTATCTCTGTCGGAGAATGCAATGAGTTAAAACCCAAAACGTTTTAAGTTAATTATTTGAATTCTATTCAAGTACACCAATTCTTCCTCATCCTCTCCCCCACTCCGACTTCTCTCAGGTCCCCTCTAATCCCTTTGAAAATTCATATTCTCTTCCTCTTTAGTTATTATCATTTCATGTACACACATACATGCACACACATGGACACACTTGAGTGCACACACACACACACACACAGACACACACACCCCACACCCATGCATACATAACCTGCTGTGCTGGTTTAATGTTGCTCATATGTAGTTTTTTTTTTTTTAGAGTTGGCCACTTGGGATTGGATAACCTATCTAGGGGCTTGTTCCTGGAGAAGGCTGATTCTCCCTCTTTCAGCAGCCTGCAGCTCTTTATTTAGGGTGGGGCCTTGGGAGATTTCACACATCCATGTCAGTATGTCAGCTGGTCCTGTTGAAAGTCCTTCAGGTCTTTTATAAGTGGCCATATTGTTGAGATTACACAGGTGCAGCTTCCTTGTCATATATTGAAGACACAACCTTATGTTAGATATCATGGTTTTTGGCTCTCACAGACCAGAGGTCTTTCCAACCTTTCTTCTGTGATGCTCCCTGAGCCTTAGGTGCAAATACGTTGAAAACTCAGACTTGTAAAGCCTCAGGGATGGTTGGTTTGAATGTGAACTGGTGCCACCACTTTAGAAAACAAATAGGCAGTTCCTCAAAAGCTGTAGCACAGAGTTAACACATGGTCCAGTAATCTGGCTGCAAGATATGCAACCAAGAGAAACAGTGTTGTGTCCACATAAAAATCCACACATTGACGTCACAGCAGTGTTTTGAATAATATACACTGAGTGAATACTACTGAAAAGTTCATCAATTACATGATGACTCAGGATGTGGTATGTCTATACAGCGGAATATCACTTTGCCATAAAAATGAAGCATCTATACATAATAAACCAAGAAAAACTTGAAAATACTTGGTGGAAAGAGGAACAAGCCCCTAGATAGGTTATCCAATCCCAAGTGGCCAACTCTAAATAAAACTACATATGAGCAACATTAAACACTAAAGACACTAAAGACTACATATTGTGTATTCATTTTATACAGTGTGAAGAATGGAAAAACCAACAAAGACAGAAAGTAGTCTAGTGGCTGCCAGAATCTAAAGGAGGGAGAAGAAGGATACCCCATACAGGATTTCTGTAAAGAATAATGGAGAGTTCCTGAAACAGAAGGTAGTCATAGCTGCCCAATTCTGTGCATGTATTACAACCACCAAGTTGTGGGATTTAAAAAGGAGAATTAGGATCTGCGCCTGGAGCTGACCCTGTGCCCGGAGCTGACCCTGTGCCATGGCTCTTCATACCCAAATCCAACAGGGAGAGAGCTGGTCTCCCAGGGGTGCTGACACACCTGTGAGCACAGGTAAGACCACCACTTTATCTCTGAGGGACCTGCCTGGAGACCTCAGGACACAGGAACCAGGGAGCAACCTGCGACAGGATCATTCTAGTTTCCGTGTGCACCCCGGAGCTGATCCTGTGCCACAGCTCTCCATACTCAATTTCCTCCCATAGAGAACTGGTCTCCCAGGAGTGCTGGCACACAGGCTTACAGGGGGAACAAGCCGCAGTCAGAGATAGCAAGATTAGCTAACACCAGAGATAACCAGATGGTGAAAGGCAAGGGTGGGAACATAAGCAACAGAAACCAAGGCTACTTGGCATCATCAGAACCCAGTTCTCGTACCACAGCAAGCCCTGGATACCCCAACATACCAGAAAAGTAAGATTTTGATTTAAAAATTACACATCATGAGGATGAAAGAGGATTTAAGAAGGACATAAATAATTTCCTTAAAGAAACAAAGGAGCACAGGTAAAGAGGTGGAAGCCCTTAAAGAGAAAACACAAAAATTCCTTAAAGAATTACAGGAAAACACAACCAAACAGGTGAAGGAATTGAACAAAATCATCCAGGATCTAAAAATGGAAATAGAACTAATAAAGAAATCACTAAGGGAGACAACCCTGGAGATAGAAAACCTAGGAAAGAGATCAGGAGTCATAGATGCAAGCATCACCAACAGAATACAAGAGATAGAAGAGAGAATCTCAGGTGCAGAAGATACGGTGGAAAATATTAACACAACAGTCAAAGAAAATGCAAAATGCAAAAAGCTCCTAATCCAAAACATCCAGGAAATCCAGAACACAATGAGAAGACCAAACCTAAGGATAGTAGGTATAGATGAGAATGAAGAGTCCCAACTTAAAGGGCCAGTAAATATCTTTAACAAAATTATAGAGGAAAACTTTCCTAATCTAAAGAAAAAGAGGCCCATGAACATACAAGAAGCCTACAGAACACCAAATAGACTAGACCAGAAAAGAAATTCCTCCCATCACATAATAATCAAAACATCAAATGAACAAAACAAAGAATATTAAAAGCAGTAAGGGAAAAAGGTCAAGTAACATATAATGCCAGATCTATCAACATTACACCAGACTTCTCACCAGAGACTATAAAAGCCAGAAGATCCTGGGCAGATGTCATACAGACCCTCAGAGAACACAAATACCAGCCTAGGCTACTATATCCAGCAAAACTCTCAATTACCATAGTTGGAGAAACCAAGATATTCCATGACAAAACCAAATTTAAACAACATCTTTCCATAAATCCAGCCCTATAAAGGATAATAGATGGAAAACTTCAACACAAGGAGGGAAACTACACTCTAGAAAAAGCAAAAAAGTAATCTTTTTTCAATAAGCCCAAAAGAAGATAGACACACAAACATAATTCTATCTCTAACAAAAACAATAACAGGAAGCAACAATCACTTTTCCTTAATATCTCTTAACATCAATGGACTCAATTCCCCAATAAAAAGACATAGACTAACAGACTGGATATGGAAATAGGACTCAGCATTTTGCTGCATACAGGAAACACCCTCAGTAACGAAGACCTCAGAGTAAAAGGCTGGAAAACAATTTTCCAAGCAAATGGTCCTAAGAAAGAAGCGTGAGTAGCCGTTCTAATATCAAATAAAATTGACTTTCAACTAAAAGTTATCAAAAAAGATAAGGAAGGACACTTCATACTCATCAAAGGAAAAATCTAGCAAGAATAACTCTCAATTCTGAACATCTATGCTCCAAATGCAAGGCACCCACATTCATAAAAGAAACTGTACTAAAGCTCAAAACACACATTGCACCTCACACAATAATAGTGGGAGACTTCAACGCCCCACTCTCATCAATGGACAGATCATGGAAACAGAAACTAAACAGAGACACAGTGAAACTAACAGAAGTTTTGAACCAAATGGATTTAACAGATATCTATAGAACATTTCATCCTAAAACAAAAGAATATACCTTCTTCTCAGCACCTCATGGTACCTTCTCCAAAACTGACCATATAATTGGTCACAAAACAGGCCTCTACAGATACAAGAAGATTGATATAATCCCATGCATCCTATCTGATCACCACGAACTAAGGCTGATCTTCAATAACAGCAAAAACAATGGAAAGCTCACATACACATGGAAGCTGAAAAATGCTTTACTCAATGATAACTTGGTCAAGGAAGAAATAAAGAAAGAAATTAAAGACCTTTTAGAATTTAATGAAAAAGAAGGCGCAACATACCCAAACTTATGGGACACAATGAAAGCAAGCTAAGAGGAAAACTCATAGCTCTGAGTGCCTCCAAAAAGAAGCTGGAGAGAACATACACTAGCAACTTGACAGCACACTTGAAAGCTCTAGAACATAAAGAAGCAAATGCACCCAAGAGGAGTAGATGGCAGGAAATAATCAAACTCAGGGCTGAAATCAACCAAGTAGAAACAGAAAGAACTATACAAAGAATCAACAAAACCAGGGGCTGGTTCTTTGAGAAAATCAACAAGATCAATAAACCCTTAGCCAGACTAACCAGTGGACACAGAGACAGTATCCAAATTAACAAAATCAGAAACGAAAAGGAAAATATAAAAACAGAAACTGAGGAAATTAAAAAAAAAACATTAGTTTCTACTACAAAAGCATATACTCAACAAAACTGGAAAATCTGGATGAAATGGACAATTTTTTAGTCAGATTCCAGGATCAGATAAATCATCCAAACAGTCCTATAATCCCTAAAGAAATAGAAGCAGTCATTGAAAGTCTCCCAACCCCCCCCCCAAAAAAAATGCCCAGGACCAGAATTCTAGTGCAGAATTCTATCAGACCTTCAAAGAAGACCTAATACCAATACTCTTCAAACTATTTCACAAAATAGAAACAGAAGGAACACTACCCAATTTGTTCTATGAAGCCACAGTTACACTGATACCAAAATGACACAAAGACCCAACAAAGAATGAGAACTTCAGACCAATTTCCCTTATGAATATCAATGCAAAAAATACTCAATAAAATTCTCGCAAACTGAATCCAAGAACACATCAAAACGATCGGTCACCATGGTCAAGTGGCTTCATCCCAGGAATGCAGGGATGGTTCAATATACAGAAATCCATTAACAAACTCAAAGAAAAAGACTCACATGATCATTTCATTATATGCCGAAAAAGCACTTGACAAAATTCAACATCCCTTCATGGTAAAAGTCTTGGAAAGATCAGGAATTCAAGGCCTATACCTTAACATAGTAAAAGCAATATACAGCACACCAGTAGCCAACATCAACTAAATGGAGGGAAACCTCAAGCAATCACACTACATTCAGGGACTAGACAAGACTGCCCACTCTTTCCCTATCTATTCAATATCATACTTGAAGTTCTAGTTAGATCAATTAGACAACAAAAGAAGGTCAAGGGGATACAAATTAGAAAGGAAGAAGTCAAAGTATCACTATTTGCAAATAATATGATAGTATACTTAAGTGACCCAAAAATTCCACAAGAGAACTCCTACAGCTGATAAACAACTTCAGTAAAGTTGGCTGGATATAAAATTAGCTCAAACAAATCAGTAGCCTTCCTATATTCAAAGGATAAATGGGCTGAGAAAGAAATTAGGGAAATGACACCCTTCACTATAATTGCAAACAATATAAAATATCTTGGTGTGACTCTAACCAAACAAGTGAAAGATCTATATGACAAGAACTTCAAGTCTCAGAAGAAAGAAATAGAAGAAGATCTCAGAAGATGGAAAGATCTCCCATGCTCATGGATTGACAGGATTAATATAGTAAAAATGGCCATCTTGCCAAAAGCCATCTACAGATTCAATGTAATCTCCATCAAAATTCCAACTCAATTCTTCATAGAGTTAGAAAGATCAATTCTCAAATTCATTTGGAATAACATAAAACCCAGGATAGCAAAAACTATTCTCAACAATAAAAGAACACTTGGGGGAATCACCATCCCTGACCTCAAGCTGTACTACAGAGCAATAGTGATAAAAACTGCATGGTATTGTTACAGTGACAGGCAGGTAGATCAATGGAATAGAATTGAAGACCCAGAAATGATCCCACACACCTATGGTCACTTGATCTTTGACAAAGGAGCTAAAAGCATCCAGTGGAAAAAAGACAGTATTTTCAACAAATGGTGTTGGTTCAACTGGTGGTCAACATGTAGACAAATGCAAATTGATCCAGTCTTATCTCCTTGTACAAAGCTCAAGTCCAAGAGGATCAAGGACCTCCACAGAAAACAAGATACAGCTGGGCAGTGGTGGTGCATGCCTTTAGTCCCAGCACTTGGAAGGCAGAGGCAGGTGGATTTCTGAGTTCTCGGCCAGTCTGGTCTAGAGAGTGAGTTCCAGGATAGCCAGGGCTACACAGTCTCGAAAAAAAAGAAAGAAAGAAAGAAAGAAAGAAAGAAAGAAAGAAAGAAAGAAGGAAGGAAGGAAGGAAGGAAGGAAGGAAGAAAGAGAGAAAGAAAGAAAAAAGAAAAAATCCAAGATACACTGAATCTAATAGAAGAGAAACTGGGGGAAAGCCTTGAATACATGGGCACAGGGGAAAATTTCCTGAACCAATGTGCTCTAAGATCAAGAACTGACATATCAGACCTCATAAAGCTGCAAAGCTTCTGTAGGCAAAGGACACTGTCAATAGGACAAAATGGCAACCAACAGATTGAAAAAGATCTTTACCAACTCAACATCTGATAGAGGGCTAATGTCCAATATATACAAAGAACTCAAGAAGTTAGACTCCAGAGAACCAAAGAATTCTCAACTGAGGAAACTCAAATGGCCAAAAAGCACCTAAAGAAATGTTCAACATCCTTAGTCATCAGGGAAATGCAAATCAAAACAACCCTGAGATTCCAGGTCACACCAATCAGAATGGCTAAGATCAAAAACACAGGTGCAGATGCTGGTGAGGATGTAGAGACAGAGGAACACTCCTCCATTGCTGGTGGGATTGCAAGGTGGTACAACCACTCCAGAAATCAGTCTGGCAGTTCCTCAGGGAATTGAACATAGTACTACCTGAGGACCCAGCTATACCACTCCTGGGCATATACCCAAAAGATGCTCCAACATGTAATAAGGACACATGTTCCACCATGTTCATAGCAGCCTTATTTATAATAGCCAGAAGCTGGAAAGAACTCAGATGTCCTTCAACAGAGGAATGGATATAGAAAATGTGGTACATTTACAAAATGGAATACTACTCAGCTATTTAAAACAATGACTTCATGAAATTTGCAGGCAAATGGATGGATCTAGAAAATATTATCCTGAGTGAGGTAACTCAGTCACAAAAGAATACACATGGTATGTATTCACTGATGTGTGGATATTAGGTGAAGAGGGTGAAATACTCATGATACAACTCATGGACCACATGAAACTTAAGAGGAAAGAAGACCAAAGAGTGGCTGCTTCAGTCCTACTTAGAAGGGGGAAAAAGGGAAATAGAGGGTGGGAGGGACTTGGGAGAAAGAGGAAGGGAAAAAGAGTGGAAGAATCAGGTATGGGAGGGATGGAGGGGATGTACAGAGGGACAGGAAATTGAACAGAGGTGTGTAGCAATGTGGGATGGGGAACTGGGGGTAGCAACCAGAAAGTCCCAGATGCCAGGAAAGCAAGAGCCTCTCAAGACCCCACAGGGGTGACATTAGCTGAAATACCTCACAATGGGGAGGGAGAAACTGTAGAGACCATAGCCAGAGGTTAGGTATGGGCCACCAGTTGAGGGATGGGGCCACCCACCCATCTCCAAAATTTTAATCCAGAATTGCTCCTGTCTAAAGGAAATACAGTTGCAAAGAGTGGAAAGAGTCTGAAGGAAAGGCCATCCAGAGACTGCCCCACCTGGGGATCCATGCCACCACATGCAGACACCAAACCCAGACACTATTCTGGATACCAAGATGTGCTTCTTGACAGGAGCCTGATAGAGCTGTCTCCTGAGAGACTCTGCCAGTGTCTGACCAATACAGATGGGGATGCTCAAAGCCAACCATTGGACTGAGCACAGGGACCCAAAATGGAGGAGTTAGGCAAAGAACTGAAGGAGCTGAAGGGGTCTTATCTGGCATCAATGAAAGGGGAGGCGCTTGGTCCTGTGGAGGCTCGATGCCCCAGTGTAGAGGAATGTTAGGGCGGTGAGGCGGGAGTGGGTGTGTGTGTGAGGGAGCATCCTCATAGAAGCAGGGTAAGTGGGGATGAGATAGGGGGTTTGCAGAGGGGAAACCAGGAAATGGGATAACATTTGAAATGTAAATAAATAAAATATCGAATTTTTAAAAAAGGAGAATTAGTATAGTTTTATGAACTGTCTTAATAAATCTTTTAAGAACTTGCTCTCTTTCTCTCTCACACACACACAACACACACAAAGTGAATACTTTGTGTCTTTCAGCAGCAACATTGCAGGTATCAGTAAAGTCGAACACATAAAGTGGTATTTATTCTAGCGAAATACTCAAGGAGACTCGCACCTTCCAGCCGAGTCCACAGCAAACGCTAGTCACCCAAATCCTTTTGGAGGCAGGCATGGCTGAAAGGTGGATAGAGGAAAGACAGAGTCCACAGGAGAGCTAAGTATCAAGGAAAAACGAGGGAACCTCAGTCATGGGGACATTTGGAGTTCCCGGACAAATTTCAGTCAGGGGACTTGATGAGATGGGAATGCAGTTCAACTGGTAGAGTGTGCCTGCACAGATCAAAGTTGTGGGTTTGATCTCCAGGCCCACACCAACCACGTGCTATCCTAGTAATGGGGAGGTAGAGATGGGGTGAGGAGACCAGAAGTCCAAGGTCATCTTTGTGAGTTACAGGGGGAGGGGCACCGGAAGTTCAAGGCCATCCTTGTGAGTTACAGGCCAGCTTGAGATACATGAAAGAGTGTCTCACAAGCAGCAAGCAAACTCTGAATTTTACAAGTCTAGCAGATGTCTTATAGCCCAAGGGTTTCTATGTCAGCTTGGTGGGGTGGATGTAAAACCATATGGGACTTGAACTATAACTGTCCCTATGAATGACACAAAGTAGCTAAAATCCTGCAGTGCCTTGATTTGACAGTCCTTGTAAGAGCAAGACTGGTATTGGAAGGGTAAATTTGCTCTTAAACGGCAATTAGAAGGAATTTAAGGTCCAATCTCCTGAGCATAATACTGACCAAGTATTCATAGAGATCATAAACTGTAATGCACACTGAGGGGCTGTCCTTGCATGTTGAACTGTAGATAACAGACTCTCAGTACACTTTCAACCACGGGCCATTGCCTCTTCCTCCACCCCCGGCTAACCTGGCACACACAGGCCAGGGGGTTGTACTGTGACTCCTGACCATCTCTGGTCTCTCTGTGTTGGTCCTTTGCTTCTAATCTCACCCTGACACTGAGCCCAGGCAGGGTCCCCCCCCCCCCGCCCTGTCCATGTAGTGTCTTGCTTTCCTTTACAATGTATGGCTATCTTGGGCGCATCTTAAACACCACATGGTGTGTGACCTGTTCTGCAACAGTGTTTGGCAAATCTCTGTCCCTGGTTTGCCTCCGCATTTCAGATCTGCCTTTCCTGTTCCCAGTTGCTCTCAGCACACACAGCTCCCTCCAGGTGGTCAGTCTCAGGGACAGCACCTGCTGAGAAGGCAGATGATGCTTATGGGAATTTTGTCATAACATAGTGGGAAAAATGTTTATTAAATAAATTAGTGACTTTTGCCCCACAGTAGCATTATATGTAGGGATTTTTCCTTCCTTCTTTTCTATTTTTCTTCCTTTTTATCCTTTACTTTAAAAATTCTCTCTCTCTCTCAAAAAAGCTATTTTCTAAGTACTGTTCCATTTTTTCTCTCTCTAAAATGACTACATATACCTCCAAATCTGTGAGCACGTGCTGCTCCTGGGGTGAGTCTAAACAATATGAAACAAGGACAACAGGGAGAGAAGCCTCGCTCTGGGCACCTGTCTGCAGCAGGCCGTAGAGGGAAAGGCTCTTGTCCTGTGTGAGCTCTCCAGCTCTGGATGGCAACATTTATTTTCCTCAGCCAGATTGCTCCTAAAGCAGCTGGATGACGTTAAAATCACTGGGCAGACATTAGGAGGTGCCAGGCCACATGCATACTTGGTACATCCTCTTTGTATTCCTCTTTTGTTCTCCTAGATGAATAATTTTGACAATATTAAAGTTCTAGATCTAGAGAAAATTCCCACTTCTTCATTTTTAACATGATTATGAATAGCTCAGATGTGAAAGTTGTGTAAATGAGCGTTAGGTACGTGGCAGGGATCCAACAATGATGTAACAGGTGACCGTCCATGGCTCTGCTGGAGACTGTCTACCATGAGAGACAAACCCAGTGTAGATAAGCATCCACAATGAAAATCCCCACTACACAATAAACTAGTGAATGGATGTTAGTTAGCCCAACAGACGCATGAAACTCTGGGTATTAGATCTTATCAAACACATTCTTCCTTTCTTGTTGGTAAACCAATGCTCCACAGAGCAGAAATAAGATGGAATTTCACATTCCCCAAAGTTGTGATTCCTGCTTCTCTTGATTCCACATTCATCATTTTTCATACCAGAATCACAGATCATCTTCCAGACTGGGGAATAGGTCAATTTTCTAGAAAACATATGCTGTTTATGGAGCATATATTAAACTATAAAGAGAGGTTCACTATCTATTTTAACTCAAATATTTGTCTGTATGTGTATGTTTTCAGGGAAGATTGTTTGTTATTAGATAACCAACCAATCTGTGTGCTTTTCCCTGGGGAAGAATATTTCTTCAGACCTCAGCATTTCTTAGCCGCTTGTAGTTCTTTGTCTAGGGTTGCTAACACTACACAAACTGAGTAGGCTGTATTTAGGAATATATATCTACACATGTACGTGCACACACAGATATGTACCAACAAAGAGAAAGAGGCTATGGTATGAAGAGAACAGGGGGTGGGGGTGGGCAGTAAATGGGAGGGTTTAGAAAAAGGAAAGAGAAGGAGAAATGGTGTAATTATATTATCATTTCAAAAAGATTTTAAAAAGCATTTTAAAAGTTAACTGTCTACAAAAACTAAGATGAACTGGAAAAAGAAGAGTATAAAATATTGATAAACAAAATGAACATAAATAAAGCATACAAGCCAATAAAAATACTAATCAATAATAGTAAAATATTTCTAGGACTAAGAATATTTTAGCAAACTGATGTTAACTTTTCAAGCTCTTTTCTGTACTATAACATCACAATAAAGAAGGAAACATCTTTACACACCACTTTAAAACCGTAGGGAAACTCACTGTCGGTATATCCAAACTAGATCAGAAGGCTTACTCATATGCTTAATGTTCCTTAAAAGCTGGGCATGATTTTGGAGAGAAGTACAGGTTACATTAGGTTTGGCCTGTTGAGGACAGTTAAATCATATTGTTCTCAAGCAGCAGTACAAGAAGAAGTTTAGTGGGAAAAATACAAACCAGTATAAACACAATGATTACTGGGAATTTAGAACTTCTCTCCAGACGCCCGGGAGCAATGATTTCCCAAGTGCACACAATCATCCTGGACTTTGTTCTAAAGCAATGACAGAGAAGGTCCTCTCGCTATAAGTTTTATTTTCCACTCAGCGAGTGTACAGCCCATGTCAAGGCCACCATCCAGCTACTAGGACAGAAACAAAGGTGGAGTGGAAGCTTGCAGATGTGGGCATTAAGAGTAGACTCAGAAGCTCGCCTGTCCTTGGTGCAAGGTGGGAATCAATTTTTTTCTAGGGATTATTTATATAAGTTCAAAGACAAGGTTAAAATGTTAGACAAATATTAATTCCAGTTTTCCTATATGCAGTGCACAGGTGCAACTTCCACAGCAGATTATATGATATAATCATTAAATTCAGTCAAGCAGACCTCAGAGAGTTAAAAACATATATTCCAAGGACCTGGACTCCTCGGTCCAAAGAATGAGAATGGAACAGGGCAGAATATTTGTGTATCAAGGTGATTCCAGTTTCCAACTGGGAAAACAGGACCGTTAACACCCACGTCCCCTGACAACTGTCCAATTATGTATATCACACTTGGCCTAGTGTTTGCTGAAGAAGTAATCAATGAAGGATGTGGTTGACTGAGCATAGATTTTGGTTGAACCAATGCATGAAAACTTAATCATTTACTAGGAGAGGAGAAACCAAGTAGAGCAGAGATGAACGGCCACGGAGGGGTTTGCTGATTGTGCCACCAAGTTTGTGGGCCACAGATGAAAGTAATAAGGCAAATGGGATCCCAGGCAGGAGAAAATGTAAAATGCTATTCTTAATTCCATGAATTAATAGAAATGTTTCTGGTCGTCTTTTTTTTCCCTTGTCATTTTTAGCAAATTTCACATCGAAGCCTGGATGTTCCATTTTTGAGAATATATGAAAATTACTAGGGCGTGTCATTTCTTTCAAGCAAGGAAAAATTAATCTTTGGCTATTACAGAAAGGTAATTTTCACACTGGAAACTTTGTTGGAATTGATTTGAAGATCTCCACTATGGAAAGTTTTCCAGGAAATCATTTAAGCCAAGTGTGTGAGAAAATTTACGATGGGCATGAAATAAACCCAGAAACAGGGTAGCTGTGCCCAACGTGAATGCAGGTCTGCGGGATTCTTTCTTTTCTCCGTTCTCTTAGAGAGCTATCCTGATTCTGTTGAAGAGCTGTGACACTTCAACAAATGAACTGGTTGAGTGAATGAGAATATACAAGCATACACATTCCATAAGGAAAATTAAGGGTTCTCCTGTTTTGGGTACACTTGTACCTCCTCTTCCTAAAATAATAATGATAACAGTAACAAATAGTAATGTTTACTTGGTAATTTCTTATATCACATTTCCTTTATGAATCATGACTAACTTTTAGAGTAGTGTTACAAGACTCTTGGAGACTTGACTCTTCACTACTCTGGGAAGTAAGGAAGAAATGACGTTGTAAATGTTTAATTTCTTTCTACACTGCTTAAGCCCTTGTTCAGCATATATTATTCACATTAGTAGCAAAAGAGAGTTGTTCACTATTGGAGCTTTCCTTTATAAGCCTAGGTCTGCCTTCAGCAGAAAGGGTAACTTCATATCACCAAATCCTGTCCTGAGAGAATGTGGTGTTTTCCAACTGAAGGCTTAGTATAAATTCTTGTAACCATTTTAGAAGCTTCCAGCTTATACACCTTTCAGGCACATTCAGCTGATGGCCTCGGACACTCACTTAGCCTAGACATGGCTAGCCTCCTCCATCTCCTTTAAAGAGATAAAATACGTTTATAGAGATAGGTCTGCCATTAGCGAAACTGTTCCAATCACGCAGGTTAGGAAAGAAGAGATTTAAGGGAATGCTAAGCTTCACACACAGCCTGATTTATTTCTCAGCCACCTCCACCATAACTTCTTCTGTTTTGCCTGTGTCACTTCTTGTATGATGCTGCTGAGCACGGAAGGACAGTTGAGGACTGTGAACGGAGTCAACATGTATGTACCAGAACATGTGTGTGGACATGTTTATCAAAGGTAATACCAACCCTTCAAAGCAGCATTTTCCTGAAAATGACCACAAAACATGCAAAGGTTTTGACTTTAACAGACTGATTTAAAACAAAGGTTTCCAAATATCCAGGCTGCTGTTGTCCAGAATGTTTTGTTTGGACAACAAATGTTAAAAAGACATAATTGTCCTTGACCAGGACCATGCTCCCCTGAATGCTGCCATGAGCCAATGCTGCCAAATGGCAGTTGTCTTAAGATCATGGCCTGGGACATTTTCGCCTGTGACTTCAGGAGAAGCATGGCTGTGCCCTCCTGCATTCCACAGGACATTACAGAATTAAGGATGCTTGTCTGTGCACAGATCATGGAAAGCTTTACTCTACCTTAGTAGAGGGCAATTTCAATGAGTGGAATTAGTTTTATTTGGCATAAAATAATATGTGAATCTGTCTTTGTTTCTTTTATTTTCTGTCTCTTCCTCTCTCCTTCCTCCTTCTCTCTCCCCTCTCCTCCCTACCCGCTTCTGTGTGTATGTTTGTGTGTGTGTGTATGTTTGTGTGTGTGTGTGTGTTTGTGTGTGTGTGTGTGTGTGTGCGCGCTAGAGGACAATGTTAAGAGTCTTCCCTGAAGACTGCTCACTACACTTTTTTTTTTTTTTTTGAGACAGGGTCCTTATGGAACCTGGAGCTCATCAATTAGACTAGTTTCCCAACAAGCCCCAGGGATCTGCCTGTCTTGACAGTGTTGGAATTATAGTACATAGCACCATGCCTCGCCTTTATGTGGACACTGGAGGTCTGAGCACAGGTCTTTATGCACAACAAGTACTTTCTTAACTGGCCCATCCCCAGAGCTCTGTTTTCTGTGCTGCTGAGAATACAAAAACCAACCAACCAACCAAACAAACAAACACAGAAGGATTGCTTTCATTCCTAAGAAAAGCTTCCCACCTCATGGCCGGTCATGGACAGTTATAGCCTTTCTCACCTCAAACACATTTAATTATCTGTGTTTTCAAAGTTTTCAGATTATCAGGAGTTTACACTGATAATCTGTCCTCTCAGCTTTGACTGGACAGATGAGGAATTCAAATTCTAGATGTTTTAAAAATAAATACAAGAGCCACCAGTTACCAAAGGCCATCACAACATTTAACCTGTGACATAGCAAATGCTAAGAGAGGGTGTTTGAAGGAAAACATTCCCTCAAGGGTTTCATCTCTTTAGTTGTGTAGGGTGCAATGGCTATTTTGTTTTGTAAGAATTATTTTATAAGCATGTGAAGGAACACACTAATATCACTGTGCAAACCTAGGTCAGGCTTGTCATTACAAAGATAAGGAATCTAGTGATTTTTCTGGGGAACAGAGAGATAGCACAACAACTTGACTGCTGTTTCAGGGTTCAATTTTCAGTACCCACATGGTTGCTGACAGCCACATGTAACTCAACTCGCAGAGGCTCTTACAGTCTTCTATTCTGGCGTCTGTGAGCAACAAGCATTCATGCAATGCACAGATACACACACACACACACACACACACACACCAGGCATGCATATAATACACAGATACACACACACACAAGACATGCATGCAATGCATAAGTACAC
>NW_021620769.1:592982-662270 GCF_004785775.1 Grammomys surdaster | reverse complement strand
CACAGATACACACACACACAAGACATGCATGCAATGCATAAGTACACACACACACATATAAGATAAATAATAACAAACAAACAACACAAAAAGAACACCCCCTACACATACACATGTGCACACACATACAAACCCAACTGTTTTCTACTGGTTTGGGACAATGATGAGACCCAAAGCAAATAATTTAGTAGCTGAAATGAGCTGGATAGAGAAGTGCACAGGGTCACTAATTCCAAACAGATACTAAGTTGGAGATTAACCGGTGCCATCTTAGTTGCTATTTGGAGAGTAGAACTTTCAAGACAGCTGGGTTGGTCTTCCGGGGACTGGTCACTACATGTATTATGAGGGCCCACTTACAGGCTGCTTGCTTCCCTCACATGTGGCTGGCCCTGTCTCTGTCCAGTAGATGTCCATACTTTCATCAGTATGCCTTCTCCTAAGACATTTGTCCAACAGTGACCATGTTTAACTGATATTATATAGGATACCTTCCATCTCATTGGTCCTGGCATTTTAAGTAGTGATTCTTTGTAGTATTTTTGTATTTAATATTATGTATGTCATATTTAGTATCATGATTTTAGTTCATGAAGCATATAGGCACAATGCCTTTCAACAACACCCCACCTTTTCAGATTGTCCTGTAAATATTTACAATGAAAGATTAATGTGAAGTTACAATGTAGCACATTACACCTGCTACTAGTACTATTATTTTGAACAGGCTACATTTTGGATCTAAGCTAACTATTGAAAACCAAGACTGTAGGTTTGGTGACTTTTGGTATTGTGAGTGGCTTCCACACAGTTATGCTTTATGATGAATAATGGCTGAGGTGGAGGAAGTGATGGGCAATCATGAAGTTTTCCACCAAAGGATACACATGAGAAGCTGTTCCCAGAGACTGTCGTTTTCTGTTTCAAATGAAATGTTGGGCCTGTTGGTTTGCACCCAGCTGTTACTCCAGGTTTACTTAATGGAAGGAGCCTGCTGCAAGTTTAAATGGAACTCTTCCCGAAGAGCTCAGGAAAGGTTAGGCAAGTCACCGCACTGAAACGCACTATCTGGCACCAGGCTCTCAAAGTTTCTGGCCTGTGAGATGTGACCTGATTTTTTTTTCCCTTTCTTTCTCTGGTTCATTCAAGGTCATCACTAAACTTACAGAAAACCAAAAGGGAGCTTACACAAAGGAGGGACAGACAAAGGAGACTTTGGATACATCTTTTTACAATACCACACTGGTTTAAAATAACTTTCAACCAAAGGGTCACTCAAGAAGGGCACTGCTAAAAATTTAAGCAGGCAGTGATGGAAAGCGACAGACCTCAAACAATTTAAGTCTTTCACAGCTGGGTGACTCCACAGAGACAGCGGGACAACGCTGTGCTAGCTTACCTCTGCAGGACCTTGGCGATCGCCTCGTAGGCTCTCCCCAGGCTAAGATCATCATCCAGACTTGTGGAGATCTCACTGTACCTATCAAGCACCTATGGGGAGAGGAACATGCTGAGTGTATAGCCTGTCCACATCTGAGGATTATGCATCATAACAGAGAAGATGAAAATTAATAATTTCCAAAATGTCTCTTTTTGTTGGCTTGTTTGTTTGGGGCTGTGCTGTGGCTTGTTTCATGGACGTGTCTTTGAGTCATGACAGTGAAGTCTTCCTTTTGTAAAAATACCCCCCTGCTCATACCAATTCTCCAAACCATTCCATTTATATAATGTAGCTGTGAATAAATAATTGAATGCTTTCCAGCATTATTTTAAAATACGGAGACTATTACCTAAGGTAATATAAGTCCTACCAGAATGTTCTACTATGGTAGATCAAATACCATGGTTCTTTCTATAAATAGTTCTTTAAAAAGAATGAATTTAGGCAATAGACCTTTTCTTAATCTGTCATTTTAGGAGAGCCTTGTCTTACAGTGTTATGTGTATATAGCTCACACTAAAAATAGTTCTTACAGATGTACTTCATTACCAGCAATCTCCCGATAATCAAAAGATCGCAGCTGCTACAGCCAAACATATGATCTTAATTTAATTTAACACTGACATCACTGTGCGCTGTCATTTTCTTCTTTTTAATTCCCACCCCCATGCCCCTCCATTCCCTGACCAGGGGAAGAAAATACAGAAACCATCTCCCCCACCCTCTCTTCTTCTTTATTGTTACACAACCCAACCTATTACACACATGAGGACACAGGAAATCTCCAAGGACCTTCATGGAAATCCTTTTTGCACATTTTCTAAGAAAGAATTAGTGAAAGTCACTTTCTGGTGTTTGAGGGGGTGAGCGGGTGGGGGCGTACATCTGCCTGGTGTGCTCTGTCTGGATTAGGTTTGAGTCCTCAGACAGGGCTTGTATTTGTCTCTATCCCTTTCCCTCCTATTTCTGTTATGTGCCCACAGCACTCTCCCCTGGGGCCACTTTCCCCATTTGCTCCTCTCTTTCCTTGCCACCGCCACCTGCTTTTATGTCACATTGATCTTTATTTCTTCCAAGTCAACATTTGGGACATGATTCCAATGAGGTCACCGTGACCCCTCATCAGCTCTGTGGTTTATAAAGGATCTCTCGAGCTAAGACCTATCCATGGGTCCATACCAACTCTGGTTTTGATTCTTATTGACCCCACAGAGTTCTAAATTTTGAAAACACTTTCAATAATTTTAATTCACACATAGCGGTTATATTTATTTATAAGATATAGTGGCATGGTTTGTCCTGTGTATAACTGGGTGCTCCACTAACAACTTTCCAACTTGTTATTGTTTTATGGTAATAATGTTTTAAAAAAGCAAAAAAGAATGCATATAATATATTTTTATTGTTTTTGTCTTTGTATGTGTGTATGTGTGTTCATGTGTGGCACACGCACGCCAAGGCACATGTGTGGAGGCCAGAGGCCAGCCACAGGTCTCAGATCTCTCCATCCACCTTGCTCTCACCATGTAACACCGTTAAGCCGGGCCATGCGCTTCCTTGGGCTTGCTGCCTCTCATCTTGCTGCAGGGATGTCGTGCTTACAGAAGCTCACTGCCACATTTGGCTGTGCTCAGGTGCTGGAGATCTAAGTTCAGGATCTCACACTTGCAAAGTAAGCGGTTCACCCACACAGCCACGTCTCCAGCCCTCCCTTAGCAATTTAGAAATCTACAATGCATGATCATTAGCCTTGATCCTTATTTTTAGACCTCTTAATGAAGCTCCGGTAGAAACCTGAGGATATCCTTTTATTTTGCCTCACAGGCAACTGGCTTAACCTGAGATGCCTTCACAGAAGCTGTTGTGAGGTATGAGATGGAACCACTGAATTTTTTAAATTTTTAAAAAGCCTTGTTGAGTTGATGTATAAAAATACCTAGGAAGAGACTTTTAGGGCTTTATTTTGGTCCACATATTTTTAGGTGACATTCTAAAATCTAAAATTGAAGGCTAATTATTAATATATTTTATGCCCAAAATAGTTCATTTGCTTTCTTTCAATAAAAACTGTCACCCTGGCCCTGGCACTGTTTTAAAGCTTACAGGATTTTATAATGGTGACTTGTTTGCAGCACGGAGAACACCTATGCATTAGTGCAGACTTTGGACCAATGTGACCATCAATAACCTGAGGCGAGGTCTCCAGGGCATGAGCTGGGGTTACACAGTGAATCTCTCATGTTCCCAGTTACCGTGTGGCTTCTTCATGGTGATGGATACGGTCTCCTGGAGTGAACGCTAACCTAAGCATTCCTCCTATCTCTTGCTCATGCTCCCTCTCTCTCTGTTTGTAAGATGGGATCTCACTCCATTCCCAAGCTGGCCCCATACCCTGGGCTCAATCAACTCTGCCTTAGCCTTTTGAGTAGCTGGAGCTACAGGCATAATACACAGCAACCACCAACCCCAAAATAAAGAGACTGAGCTAATATAGTTAGGTCTTAGCTCTTCCATACCTTTCCCTTATTCCAACACGCAGGCCAGGAGAACCCTTTGTATTTAATTTCCTTCTTAAAGAAGAGGCCTCCCTCTGAAAGCTGTCATATGGGGACGGTGATTCCATACACCATACTACATAGTCTACACTCTATACAACAAGAATTCTTAATCTCTTCCTCAGCCTCCAGAAGCAGCCCTGTGCAAGAGTTTCCCTCCCCAAAGTAAAGACAACAAATTTAGTTTGTGGCTGGAGATGAATCTGTATTTCTTTAAACAGTTGCCTGAGAACCAGGAGCTACAAAGGCGTGATTCATTTTGTGGCCAAACAGAGAAGCATTCAAGTACACAAGAGCCACACTGGGTATCTTGTGGAAGACTTGGTCTAAGATGGTCTACCTACCTATCTACCCACCTACCTACCTATCTACCTACCTATCTACCCACCTGTCTATCCACCTACCTACCTATCTACCCACCTGTCTACCCACCTACCTACCTATCTACCTATCTACCCACCTATCTACCCACCTACCTACTTATCTACCCACCTACCTACCTATCTACCTACCTATCTACCCACCTATCTACCTATCTGCCTACCTATCTACCCACCTATCTACCTGTCTACCTACCTATCTACCCACCTATCTACCTACCTATCTACCTACCTATCTACCCACCTATCTACCTACCTATCTACCTACCTATCTACCCACCTATCTACCCACCTATCTACCTACCTATCTACCCACCTATCTACCCACTTACCTACCTATCTACCCACCTATCTACCTACCTATCTGCCTGCTTGCCCGCCTGCCTGCCTACTTGCCTGCCTACCAGGAGCATGAGCTCAAGAGAAGAGGGATGCAAATGGGAGAAGTCTAAGGACAGAGGAAATAAGTTTTATAAAAGCAAAAAGAAAAATTATGACTTTAAGTAGAAAATAGGATGAAATTATGAACTCTGTGGAACATGGAGTATTTTATACTAATTTGTGGTAAGTTAATATGATGATTAAGTTTGTCACCTTAATCTTATTAAGAGGTGTGGCAGGATATTTGATCACTCAGTGTGAACCCAGAGGTTGAACAAACAAACAAACCTGTTTTTAGTGGTGGCATGGCTCAGCCCTTAGCACAAACCATCAATCCCTCTGGCTGGAATACAGACACGCCCTTAGTACAATCCTTTAATCCCAACAATGAAGGTAAAGTTAGTTTGTAGAAGGAAGCACCCATGTTTGAAAGTGATGTTTAATTGAGTAGCAGACAAAGTGACAAATCAGAGAAAGATTTGTCAGACTAAGATAAGCTCAAGTCTCATGAGAAGAGAGAGGAAAGGGAAGCTGCTTAAGGGAGAGACAGACAGTACAGGAAGAAGAGAGTACAGCACAGGAATGCAGTACAGTTTGTGGAGACAGCACAGTAGAGTTGAGAGGGGGAGTAGAGCAGCAGAGAGGGAGAAGGAGGCAGGTTTACCAGGAGAGTTTTACAGAGACAAACTGAAGAGAGAACAAGCTAATCACACGTAAAGATAGAATGAACAAGAGAATGAGAAGGATCCAGAAGATTAGAACAAATTGCCAGAGTCAGTATGAGGCTAGGCAGAACAATTCAGTCAGAGGTCGAGAGAAGTCACATTAAACCAGTCAGCTTGTGGAAGCGTTTGAGCCAGATGAGCTGAGTTGAACCAACCAGACACAGCTCAGTTACAACAGGAAAGAGTGAGTTTATCAGTAAGTGTCAGAGCTCAAAACATTCTAGGACTAGATAAGATTGTACAGAGGCTAGAAGCTTCCAGGAGTAGGTCTAAGTTAGCAGATGGAGGCAGTAAGACAACAATTACATCAGGTGAATCAGAGCAACTTTTACGGAGGGGGTGTCTAAGAGATTAGTAAGCATATCTCCAGGTATGCATGAAGGGCCACCTCTAGATAGAATGGACCAGCAGGGCTGGCCTACCTTGGACATAGGTAGTGCCATTCCATAGACCAAGTAGGCTTGTGGTGGGATAAAAGAAGACAGAGAGAAGCTCTTTAGTGCAGACATTCCTCTGTTTCTTTCTGGCCTCCATGATGTGGACTACTCTGTCGTTTCTTCCTCAGTAGGACAGACAGGAACTTCAAACATGGCCCCACACATGCTTCCTTCTTTACACAAGTGTAATGTGACCCCTTAGCTGCTTTTGAAAGCAGATGAGCTACAAATTGAAATCAGTGAGACCAGACAAAGAGTGCAACAAAACACAGCACGGAGGAAGCAGCACAGGAGTCTAGTCTGTGGACGTATCAAGGACACTTGGTTGGACAGACACGTACTGTGAATATGTTAGACACGTATCTGTAGCCTGGATGGTTAAAATTTGCCTGCGTAACTCAGAGAAATGGGAACAAAGAACTCGTAGTGTGTAGTGAGTATTCTAGTGGATGAGGAAGCCTAACCTTTCAAAGTTATACTTAGTGGAGCTCATGAGCCTGGATGGAAGAAACACTGATCTGGTATGCTGCTGTGTCAGTTCATACCACCAAAGTGTTCAGACTTCCCCCAAGTTCCACAGGCAATGGCAGGTCTACTGACGAATTGAGTATTGGGTGTCAAGTGACTCCATCTCTCTGAGCCTATTTCCTCAGGATTGAATGGAGATTAACAAAGCCTATGTTGGAGGATTGTTACAGGTCCCTATGCGATGTGGTATTGAGCATCCTTACTGAGGACTGAGTGAAGCAACACCCTGGCTCTTCCTCCATGTTCACCTAACCCAGCTGTTCTCAAATGAAGGCGGCATCTGCCAACCTTAGTTGTTAGAATCAGGAGAGGATTGCTAGCCTTGTGGTACACACCAAAGCACCCATAACAAAGCTTATCATGTGGCTTAAAATGTAAGAAAAGCCACTGTTGAGAAACCCTCAACTTGGCCTCTGGTTAAACAATCTTCCTGACCGGACACTATTGAAGCTAGCCACACAATCACCAGAAACTTCTATAAACAAACTATATATAGGTTGAGCTAAGGTAAGATCTGCAACTCTCATATGCTTAGCCAAAATTCTGTTTCATGGGGCAGCAAGAGGACTCTGTCCGTCTCTCTATAACAACTTCTAATCTTGAGACGTGGCTGTGTCCTCCCTCCAGTCCTCCGAAGGTTCACAGCTATCAAGGATGTTTGGAGATCAGAAAGAGAAAACCCTCTACTGTTTAGCCACATTTAAATGCTTTCCATCTATTTTTGTCCACAAATTTAAGAGGACTGGAAGAGTCAAAATAAACCCACTTAAGTCAGCCACCGTAAAGCCATAATGGAGACCCAGCAGATATGTCTGTAAATAAGAAGTTAGGAGTCCACTGCCTGGGGTACAGTTTTTATATCTTTCCCCAATGACCACGATAAAAAGTCAGCACACCTGGCATTTGTTATACACACTTCAGAGAAGCCCCAGATTGTCTACTTCATAACAAGAGCTAGGCACTAGTGTCAGTTCATAGCTTTTCCTTGAAGGAAGGAGAAAACAACACAGACTTTTACTTGCATAATAATAAATGTAGATAATTTAAAAAGTCAGGTTTGCCACCGTGAGCTTGAAATCATTTGTCAAATCTAATTGGAAATACGTTTATTCTGCTTTCTGGCACACTAGCCCCCTTCAGCCATCTCACAGTTGGCGAGCAGAGAAGGCGTTTCTGCGTCATTTACAGTGTCTGAACCCGAGACAGACAATCAGCTGCAACATTAGTCAAAGAAACCGGTGGCTAATGACTTCTGACAGGCACTGTAGTAACAGGCTGAGACCAGCCAGGGCATCACCAGCATCCAGGGGATCTTCCTGGAGATGGAGCGTCACTGTAGGTGATGCTAAGAATGAGGGGGTCTCACGGCCACTTAAGGTTCACATACACTTTCTGGAAAGGCATAACTTCTGACGTGTTTATTAACAGTGACACTTTCATATAGCCATGCTATCCTGAGTGAACCATCGGGTCATCTGCCTGTGCGACTTTGTAAACTTAGCAAATGTATCTTCACTCTGCTGTATCTCATCGTGCATTGAACATTCTGAAATCCCCTTCTTCAGTTAGAGGTAGCCTACTTTCCTGATTCTAACATTGGTCATTTATAGAGTGGTGTCTTTTCTGTCCCTGAAACCCATTACTCATCATCGAGCCCATTGTCACATGTTGATGGCTTGTACTGTCTAGCACACACCCCAGAGGCTGTGGTGTGGTGCAGGAAGCACTGAGTCTGTGCTGATTTCTCCTGCCTGAACAGCTCACTGTGGAACCTTAGATAAGAAACTTTGTTTCTCTGGGATTCTGGTATATGAAGGAGTTGGAACAAATGGCCTAGAACTCGCGCTTCCAAAAGTATGGTTTAGAGTCTCGAACACTAGAGTGATGTGTTTAGTCATTTAGGATATGCTCTACTTGTTTTCAGTAACTTAGCTTGAGGTTAAGAATTCCAGATCAGAGGGCAAGAGGCTCAGAGGTTGAAAGTGGGTACAACTCTTCAGAGGACCCAAGTGTGGGTCCCAGCATCCACTAGAGGTGGCTTGAAACTTCAGCTGGAGGGAATCCAACATCATCCAGCTTCTGCAGGTTCCTGAACACAGATGTGTGCACACACATGCATGCACACATGCACACACTCACACAGGCTCACATTTAAAAAGAAAATGAATCATTAAAAAGAAATCCCTGGTCAGGGCTGGAAAGATGTCTCAGTGGTTAAGAGCACCTGTTGAGCAATCTTGAGTATTCCAGACAAATTGAGCATTCTGAAAACTCCTGTACTTCTGGCTTCCTGGGATCTAATGTCCTCTTTAGGCAGGCACAGACATACACAGTGCCTGCAGCCAGAGAAATACACACACACAAAGAAATGAAATGAGTCTTTCAAAATGTCCTGAATGGAATTACTTTATTTCTTCTTTAAAAAGTTTAAAGAAACAGGATAGCAAACCATTTCAGTTTAGTTGAAATCTTTATACTTTCTCTGCAGTTGAAGAGCCCTAAAACCCCTTGAGCTGATAGTGTTCAAACTGCCACTGAGTTACAATAGCAGTTAGCAGAAGTGAGTTATATAGTAACCAGTTCATCTTAAGAGGCTATTCACCCCTGCTGTTCTTCAGAACTAGCAAGCATTTGTTTTGCAGCTTTAAGAACCTGATGTAGGGGCTGGTGAGATGGTTCAGAGGTTAAGAGCACTGACTGCTCTAGAGGTCCTGAGTTCAATTCCCAGCAACCACATGGTGGCTCACAACCATTGGTAATGAGATCTGATGCCCTCTTATGGGGTGTCTGAAGACAGCTACAGTGTACTTACATGTAATAAACAAACAAACAAATAAACCTTGGGGCCTGGAGCCTTGAGGTGGGAGTGAGTGGGAGAAGAAAAGGGGGAAAAAGAAAAAGAACACAATGAATGTTCAAAGTCACCCTTACGGCTTGCGCTGGAAGTCAGAAGTGCTGCACATTCCCCCGTGTGCCAGAGCCTGACACTACACTTTTAACAGCCTTATAAGGATAGAAATGTGTCCCAGAACATTTCCAGTCTTTTACCTAAAACTCCTCCCGCTCTGTACATCCAAGAAGCAGAAGATGCTCACCCTCAAGACAATGAGATAAATCTCCACATGTAAGTAGAAAGCAAAGTTTTCCTCAGTCTTGATTTGAAGCACATTGCTCCAAACAATTTCCAAAGTTGCTCATTACAGTTTATACTGTGACAATACTAATACAGCATCTGAACAGCTCCACTGAGCTTCTCAGTTGTGATTTTATGTTGGGAGTCAGAGGCACAGGGATAGCTACCCTGGGCAGCCCAGTCATAGCGTGAGTTATGTTATATTTGCAGTTCCTCAGAAGAAAATATCTCCCTGTCCTTGACCTCCCACAAAGAAAACCATCTGAGGGTTGGTTTTATATTTTGTTCAGAGGCCCTTGACCAAAGGGTAGTTAATTTACGGGCAGTCTGGCTCTCAGTGAGGTGGCCTGACATAAAACGTTCTGCTTGGTGGAAGATAAGAGTGGTAACGTAGTTCAATCACAATCATAGGACATTCAGACTGTGAAGGGGGAGGGGCTGGTCCAGGTGAAGTGCATCAGGAGAGGAGGCCAGCAAGTCAACTGAGTGCACTGTGGCTGGCTGCTGGGTGACTGCAGGGGAATAGGAAAACTCAGCCCTCCTTTTCCTCCTTTTCCATCTCAGCGGGATCCATGGTTGGCTACTCTTGGGATTCCTAGGGCTGTGGTCTGTGCAGGGTATCCAGCATTTTACATTCACCTCTCCTTCTTGGTATAATGAATGGATCTCTTTCTTGAAACAGAACCGGGAAATTCTTTGAGACAAAATAACCATATAGAGCTGAAGTGACAGGTTAATGATTTTGGCTTCCACCCTTTTTGTTTGTTAGCGACAAACACTGTAAGAACATTTTTGCCCTGGTGAAAGACACAGAATGGAAGACACCGGGAATTTCATGATCAGAATGAGCTAAAGGTGTATCGTGTTGGAGGGTTTTGTTCCATTCGTCACTTTAAGGAAGAAACTGTACACTCTATCAGGAAGAAGAGTGAGTGTGACAGAGGATCAGCCTGCACGTGTGATGACATCAGACACAATGCCAGTTCTCAGTTACTTATGAACGTTGGAGAGAACTGTGGCAAGCGGCATCATGTTTAGTGCCAGTCAGATCTAATCAGATTAGATGCTGGCTGGCACGCACTTTGTTCAAGCATTAATGACATCGTTTACAAGTTGCTGGGGTATGGTGGCAGGCCTTTTACTCCAGCCATGCAGACACCAGGTAAATCACGACCCTGGTTCCCTTGGCCTCTGGACTCGGGAACCTTCAAGGCCCTGAGCCTGCACTGCTCTTTCCTGCTTTTCTGTTTCCCCAGAGGATTTTTACAGGGAACCACGTGTCTTTGCCTAGCTCCACTCCACTGTCCTGTGTATCTAATTATTAGTATTTGTGAGTTTGTGTCACAAGGACAGAAACCCCACCTGTCTTGTTCTCCATTGTACTCTTAACCCCTAGTCCTGTTAGCACTGAGTGCTGTTGAGTAGCTATGGTTGAATCTGGGTGAGACATCAGGAGTGGAGTGCGCCTATTGAGACACTGGTGTCATGGTGATAAGATATGCTATGGATTGACATTTATTTACCTTAGCCCCCCTGCAGTAAAGAGTAAACACGACACTTCACACTTTCCACCCAATGGAAAGTGGGTGAACATTCTCAATTGGCAGCCAGTCTGAAGAGCTGGAACATCAGTAAGCAAATGTGAAAAAATATAAATGATTTTTGAGATGATACAAGGCCTCCCAATCTAAATGTGTGATTTAGAGTCTGTCCATCCCTGCACTCAAACAAGCATCAGGAGCCCTGTAACGCTGAGGGCTGCTGAGTCAGGCCAAAGCTTTACAAGAACAATGGCACGAATCTTGCCCTATCTGTGACGGGAGGAGTGCAGGCGTTTCCTTCTTCATCTCACTAAGAATGAGAGACAGATGCAGCTCCTCTCTTCATAGGGAACAGCGCACATCTGAGGGAGAGTGCTGCAGAGAACGAGTGGCAAGCTCAGTGTCCCTTGGATGCCCTAAGGAAACCATGGCTGGCTCACAGGAAAGGCTCTGGAATGTTCTCTATTTGTCAGAGATTTTAAACAAGCACTAGTACTATAAAGGTTTCCATATTCTTCTATGAACCTATTACCAGGAGATTTCTCTCTTTCCCCTCTGTAATCCCTCGCACTGGATCTCCCTCTCACGGAAGGCACGATTCAATAAAAATTCATTCTCATTTCCCCTTCTAAGAAATCCACAGGAGTCCTGAGAAGCATTTTGAGCATACACTCTGTGGACAATGCAGTGTCCTTTCTACCTCAAGCCATTATTCTGGTAAAGTCAGTAAACCCTAATTTATGTTTGCAGTGTCATGCTTTCCTGTCAGTATGTGAGAACTGTATCCTTTCAAATAAAACATGGTAGGAAAGGTTTCCTCCATTGCTTCCACACCAGGGGGGCTTTGTCCGTGACCCTTCCTCAGTGACAGTGAGACAAGGAGACAATTTATGAGCCATTTCCATTCTGATGGGAAAGGCGAAGGCACCGAGAGCTTTTATCAAGTAGGTGATAACAACTCGTGACAAACGTAAATAATAAATGCGTGGACTCCTAGGGGATATGGTGGTGATAGGAAGCGGTTGGGGTACTGCTGATGGGGTGCTAGTAATCTTGGGATTCCCTGGCTCCCCAGTAGAATTTGGCCTGACAATAAACAACAGTTTAGTACTTTATCTAATCTCAGTCAGGAGGGAAGTGCGCCAGCAAGCTTTTGCAGATGTTCACATCCAATAATCTATCCATAATTGATGAAACAGGGAGGTCAGATGTAATGGCTGCTACTATCCCAGCAACAAATAAATGGTTATTGACAAAACAAGCCAGCGTGGCACGGAGCACTGGGCGGCGACAGGAGGAGAGGGCATGGAGGCAGAGACAGGGGGACCACAGGCAAAGAGGCGGTGGAAGGACTGCGCTGGCACACAAGCAGACAGGGCGGCTTGTTGAGGGGCATGGCGGAGGAGGCATGCAATTCACCAGAAGATGAAGGTAAGTGGAGATGGAGAAAGAGGAGGAGGGGACAGACAAGGCAGGGGCTGGGTGAGTGCAGATGCATGAATGACTCCAATGCCTTGGGATGCTGTGATCCAGATGTCTCCTCCTCTCTTCGGCCTGACTGTCACACTGTGCAGGCTAAGGCGGATCCAGGTCAGAGTGGATGACATGTGGGACATTTGGGGGACCCAGCACCCCCTGATGCTAAGGGGCACTCATGGGTAGATGTTCCAATTATGTTGTATTTCTCCACCATGTCTTTAAAACAAACCTAAGAAAATCACTTTTGCTATCTTAGGAATATTTTCAGATAAAGTTAAAGTACCAAATCAAGAAGTTAGAAAATTTGCTTGAACTGGAAGGAACCTGAAATGCATGCTGCTTAAAACTGAATTACCTACAAAGGAATGAGTGTGAGGGAAGGATTTCCTAAAAATGATAAAAGCCTAACACTGTACTTTATTCACCTCGACTTACGCAAAGAGAACAATAAAGCCTTAATCGAGGGTGCTTTTATTGACTGAATAAAATTCAAGATGTTTAAACATAAACAAACAGCCGCACTCCTAGACGTCCATTCTAAAGCGAAGGCATAAGTTTGTACCCAGTTTATTGCATAATATTATAAAATGAAGGATGGTGGGATGAAACTATGGTTATTATTGCTATAGTTGGTCATAAAGATGCATCGGACACAGACATTTTAAATATTAATACTCCCTCAAATAACTTAAATCAATTTAACACTCTTTAGTGGTTTGTTTAGAAGTGAGATTCATTTTATTCTTTGCAACCGATGCCTTTGATCAGTTTTGGAACAACATCTGAGCCGGAAACGAATGAGGAAACAAACAGCTTCCTAGTGTCCTTATGCTCTAGGCTCTACCGCCTATGTGAAGAAGACTCTCCACTGCAGCTAGCATTTCCAAATTGCTTATCAATACATAGGCACTGGGACCCCCAAAGCTCAGAGAGATCCTGTGATCTTCGCTTCAGTGCTTGCCAAGCGCCTCTCCTCCGTTTTCCCCAGCTGAGCCCCTGTCTCATGACTACAAACTTTCTTACAGAGGCTTGGCATCTCTGTACCTCGCCACAGATCATATTCTGAACTTTGACCTTTGTTCACAGGACTGGACCTTTGCTCATTCCAAGCCCCTGGGGTTTTCTTCTTTCTTGTCATTGCTTCTTGCTTAAACCTGCTTTTGGCCCTTGGCTCAGTCCTCCCTTCCTGAGATCTACATGCCTGTGTCAAGGAGTTTCACCTTTGGGCTCTGGGCAGGGTGGCTTAATGGCTGCCACTAGCCCATGACAGTTGTTACCACTGACTAAAGCCTATATGTGCCAGTGTTTCTCTGCTCATTGTTTGATCTTCATGAAACCCTTGAGATAAATAGAAATATTCCCAGTGTGTAATCAAGAGAAACAAAGCACAGAGAGGCTGAGCATCTCATTCTAAGAGGCGCAGTGGGCAGGAGGCAGAGGGTTTGAACTTGATTTACTGGTTGTCAGAGTCAGCCTTTGAAGCTTGGCCATCATACTTGCTGGTGTGCCGTCCTGGACAGTACTGTGCTGCCCTCCGCCTTTGCTTATAACTGCCATCCTGTGCTTCAGTTTCCTTAAGCCATTCCCTGGTTGCTGTCAGCAACAGCTGCAGGAACCCCAGATCTTCTGGTGTTCTAAATGTTCTAGCGTCCTGCTCTCTGGTCATTGCTTTGCCTGTCACCACAGCCATTTGATCAAGATTGTTCATTTATAATCACTAAGAACAGCCAACCACGGAAACTTTCAGGTCATCCCTTTGCCCGTAGCCAACATCTTTTATTTTTATTAATTACTATTATTATATTGCCTTTTGTTTTTTGAAATGAGATATCATGTATCCTAGGCTAGAATTGGACTCTCTGTGTAGCTGAGATAACCTTGAATTTCTGATCACCCTGCCTCCACCTCCGAAGTGTGTACACCACCACATACACTACCACATAAACCACATACACCACCACACACACCACACACACCACACACACCACCACGTAAACCACACATACTACATACACTACCACACACACACCACACACACCACACACACCACACACACCACCACACACATCACCACACACACCACACATATCACCACACACACCACACACACCACAAACAACACCACACTGGTTTAATGTGATGCTGACAGGTGGATCCCAGAGCTTCATAACTCTAGACAAGCTATCTACCAACTATATTGCTAGCCCTAAACGATTTATTTTTGACCAGAAAAAAGGCCTTGCTTTTTAACATGGCCTCCTAGGTTTTGTCTGTCCATCCTTAATCTTCCTGACCACCGCCTACTGTCCTTTCTTTGGCTTGCTGGGGCCCCCATCAGCACCCATTAGCACCCATTATCACGTCACCCTGTTCGGTCTCCTGAAACACCAGGCACAGCATTACTGGCTCTTTTTAAAGTTGAAACCCTGAGACACAGAGATGAAGCTACTGGGCCACAGTTATGTCATGTGGAAGGAGGGAGCTTCTCACTTAGAGTGGGAAGAAGCTGAGGCAAAGGAGGAGATCTACAGACAAGACTCAGATTTCAGCTATGGCTGCAGAGAGCTGACATGGGTCAAGAGAGAATGCACAGGACTGGGAGGCAGCTCATCTGGTAAGATGCTAGCTGCACAAGCTAAGAACTGAGTTTGGGTCACCAGCTGTTACATAAAGGCCCAGCTCACAGCAAGCACCTGCAGCTGTACTGCTAGGGTGGCAGTGCAGGTGGCTACCCAGAGTGTGCTGACCAGCCAGTGAGAGAGCCTATGTCTCAAAAGTAAGATGGAAAGTCATTGAGGACGTCACCTGGAGCTGACTTTTGGCCTCCACCAGAGGCACAAGCACACACCTCCTTCTCCCCACACACAAGGGAAGAGGGAGGAGATATTAGGCCTTTCCTCAACCAGTAGGAGGAGTGGCCTTTTATCCAGTCACTTTGGTAGGCTTGCCTCTGGAAATTTCCCAGTGGTCACTTATATGACATTTTCCAAGACATTGCTTCCTAGTACAAGACACAAAGCAGTAACCTGTTCATTCTTAGAGACATTATGATATCACCCTATACATCATGTTGCATTTGGATCTAACATCGTGAGAAGTGAGTAAAGACAGATTCAATGCGTACCCTTTAAAAAGGAAGGCAAGGAAGGGACACCTGCCCATCCCTTTAATGGGCAGCCGGCTGTGGGGTAAAGTCCAATCACCTCTTGTTCCCATGGTGGTCACTCATCTTGGAAGTGGTGGCCATACTCAAAAGCTCTCCTGTCTAAACCTCTCTCCCACCTCCCTGCCAAGATGGTGCCTAATGCTGCCCCTGTGGAGGCTAGGCTCAGGCTTCTGAATCTTTCTGAGACAATCTGTCTTGCTGTCAATTAATCAAGATTATAATGACGGTGTCACGCAACAGTGACATATAGGGCCTAAATAGAATCTAGGCCAAAGAGTATCATGACAAACCAGAACCACAATCCCAGATGCCTGAGCCTCAATTTAAAAGTATTTCTGATCCTTTAAAAGCCAATTTTGAAGCCTGCAATGACTGTGGAGATAGTAGAATCCTATCCCCATGTCATCTATTACTGTAAACAATTAAAAAGTAATTTTAGCTTTGAAATCTTGTGACAAATATTAATGTTTATTTACATAATGTTTTTAAAGGAAAACATTGATTTTTAATATCTATGATATTATAAACATATAAAATGTACATAATAAACACTTGCTGTGCTGTAAGCTAATATAAGCTCATAGGGAAAATGAATATGTTTAATTAAATTTGGGAAAAACATATAGTTAAATCACTTGTGGTACCAATAATAAGGAGCAATAAACCATTATCTCCTTACTGTTCTGCTGGAATTTCATCAACACGCTATATTAATAAATATCATCTTCATTTTACAAAGCAAGAAGTGGGGTTGGGAGAGTCGTCCAGGATCTCAGGAGTCAGCAGAAGCAGGAATCCTACCATCCACCTGCTGATCCAGCAAGATCATTCTTGAACTGTTGCTTAGCGCCAGGGGCACCTAGCACCCCCCCCCCCCAAGTGTTTTCATTTGCTGTCACTTCCTCTTCACCATCACTTCGAGGGGAGTCGGGAACTTATGCAACACCCATGCTGCAGGAGAGGAAACTGAGGCACAAGGGAGGGTCCTAGGCCACAGGAAATCCCACAAGAGGTGGGATCAGCATCTAAAGTGCTCTGACTCCAGAGACCAACCTCCAAACTGACACCTCATTCTATGATAAATGCTGAGGTAGCAAGGAAGGAAGCGAGGATCTACATAACGCACCTGTCCCTCTTGTCCCCCCCCCCCTTTTTTCAATTGAAAATTCAAAACATCATCTCCTCTGAGAGAGGTTTTTAAACTGAAAATATAACAAACAGCCGGCACTTTTTAGGAACATAATGAGTAGCTTGTGGGTAGCAGGTCTGTATCTGAAGCAAGGCGAGCCAGCGAGGGGTGTAGCAATATGCTGAAGTCAATGCTTTTGAAAAAGACTTATAGACTAGTCTGTTTTGGATTTGTATTAACTCTAATGTACATAAAGGTATTGACAGAAAACTGAAGAGAAAACTAGAAAGATGGACAGAAAGAAGCTGCCTCTGGAACCCAGTTTACTCCATGGTTGACAGGAAGAGAGAGGCAGATGTGAGAAACAGGAAGTAGGTGTGCCTGAGGTCCCTTTCCAGAGCCTGGTGTGACACCTGCTCTGCTTCCTGTGTTCTTTCCCATGCGTCACTAAACTGTATTGATGCTCAGCTGGTCCACCCAGCAGCACACTGGTGTCTGTTCTAAGTTTCAAGTGTTATTGGATAATATTTCCTCCTAGGCAACAATAACAAGATGTTATTCACACCAGTAAATCGTTCAGTAAGAGCAGATGGGAATTCTATTAAACACTTATATGAGGATCCAGAGAGAAGGCTCAGTGGTTTAGAGCACTGGTTACTCTTCCAGAGGACCTGAGTTTTGTCGCCAGCACCCACATGGCAGCTCACAACCATCTTTAACTTCAGTTGCAGGGGATCTGATGGCCTCTTCAGTCACCAGGCATTCAGTCACCAGGCATGCCCACGGTACACAAACATCCATAATGCAGGCTCAAAACTAACATGCATAAAGTAAAATAAGAAAGTAAATGTGAACAATCATATTTCAATTTGTGAGGAGACAATGAGTTTAGAAGCCACGCTGGTAGCACCTCTGTCAGTTGTGACAGGAGCAGTTTACATCAGTTGAAGGCAGACGCTGCAGGCGGGGCTTGATACTGGCTGGCCTGGTCAGCATAGACAGAGATCTTAGCTATCCTCTCTTTGGCCTCTCTCCAGCAGCCCTTTTCCTCAAGCAGGCCCCCTTCCCTGACATGCCAGCTACCACCTGAAATCATCTTCAGTTTCCTTTATTACTGGCTAAGTACTTAATAATTCTCTTTAATGCTTTGGGCTGAGTTGAGCTGTTACAATGACTAAAGGCTGTGACCAGTGGTACCCTGAAGAATTTTACTACAGTCAGTCTATAGAACCGTATTGAAAGCATCAATTAAGACCATTACATTTCCGTGGAATGCAAAGGAATAATAGCCTCCTTTTTACATAGCTTTTCCTCTTTTAAAATATAAAATCAATATGTTAATTGTGTGAAATGTGGTGAATATACGTTCCATTGTCTTTACCCCAATAGAAAATTAAAGTCATTTGTTATTTCTATTTCCACTGATTATCGAGGAAAACAACTTGATGTTTCTAGTATTTTCTATATATTTATGTAGTATGTGTATAGATGTTTGCATATATACATATGCAAATAGTCATAATGTACAGTGTTTTGTAACCTAATTCTTTACCTCAATATATCAAGAATGTTTCTATTGTTATAAATGTTTGTTGTTTAATTCCTGTTGTCTGCGCAGGGTGCTCAGCAGTGCTTTAAAGAATTTGTTGTTGTTTTACATTTATTTTGCTTATGGATTTTCCACCATGATAAATGTGCTTATAAAACTGCATATAAAGGTCACAGCTACATCTCTGTATGTATCAGTTATGCAGATAACATCATGGCTAAATATTTGTGTGTTTTAACACATATTCTCTTCAGACAAATTCTGAAAGGATTACTCCGGAATCAAAAAAATGTACAAATTTGTACATGTCCTTTTAAAAAAGGTAATATTTATTGATTTTTTTTGCTAGATAATAGGAGCACTATCCTTTTAGTTCGGTTAGTCTCATGGTACCTTTATCTCTCTGTTTTACAGGTATGGAGAATGTGGCTTAAAACTCAAGGGAGCTCCCTTAGCCCAGCAGCTGCCTGTGCCCTTCTCAGACTCTCAATAGCCTTGGGCTGCCCTGGCCAAGCCTGACCTCTTGCCTGGGGTCATAGCAACCTAGAATTGCAGAGATGGCCTCCTGGGAGCATCTCCTACCCAGTGACTGGTGAGAAGAACACTTCCTTCCTCATCTCTCTAGGTTTCACTTGTGCATGGACACTGTTTTGTGATTGAGAGTGTTCATTACTTTCTTCTCCTTTTTTGATTATTCCTGGCTCTGTGCTCATATGTGTATGTGTGTGTGTGTGTGTGTGTGTGTGCGTGTGCATGCACATACACATCACACAGAGAAAACCAAAAAATGCTTGGGAGAAAAATGAAAGCATTTTACTAGTTATTAATTAAAATTATGAACTTTTGAATGTAGAAAGTTTAAGTTATTAGATAAAATAAAAATTTACAAAATTATGAATTAAGTGTAAGGAGTATAGAATGGATGTTTCCTTCAAATATTAATATAAATTATTTTTATTGAGCACTAATTATTCTGAACATCTAAACTCCATATTGTTATTGAGTGAAACGTAACCCGTGTATTATGTTCAGATGCATTTGAAAATACTTGACATATTTTCTTCGTGTTGTGAATCAAATTTAGGTCCTGTTAGGAAGGCTGGGCTTTACCTTTGAGCTATCCCTAACTCTGGATGACAGTTGACATTGGAGGACTGAAAGCCCAAGGCCAGTCTAGCTACATGGCCAGTTCCAAGCTAGACTCTGTTACACAGAAAGACCCTTATTAAAATAAATGTTCCATTTCTTTCTTCTGTTATAACTCCTTGAGGAAATATACTTGATCTGTCCAACTTTATAATGGCAAAGCCTGAGCCATACACTTTTTCACCCACCCAGTCTCATAAGCATCCCCTGTTTTCTCCAGGTTTGGTGTCTCTTCTTTTGCAGCCTTTAAAGCAATGTGCACTAATGGCTGTGCCTTTGTGCCTTTGCCTCTAGGTTTGTCACACTATTTGTCTGGTTTCTTTCTTACTGTTTACATCTTCATATGCAAGCCCTTGAACTTTAATGTATGTGCATTGTGCCATTCTTCAGAACAGGCTGTTAGAGATTTGATGTTCTCTCTCTTTTTAAAAAAGAGACAAATAAAAACTCTTATCCTTCTATTTCTATTATCTGCTCTCAAAATTAATATAAGAATCTTTTTGTACTATTTTATAAAGTGGGAGTGACTGGAAGCTAAAAATTCAGCATCTCTGTAAAGAGTCCATAGAAGCAATCTTTTTAACAATCATAAGGTATTGGCTAATTGGTATTTTCGATCTCAAGGGAATTTAAAACTATTCATATTAAAAACACAATGCAATGGTGATACAGGTTCACAAGAGCTGGCAGGCTGACCAACTCAGCTACAATCCAGGCCCAGGTCCAGGGCTTTGAGTTGGCCTTTCCCAATATTTACCCTATCTATGAACTTCTAGAGCTTGTGAAGGAGTCAGTCCTGCAGATCCAAAGCTGCAGGATCTCCATGACACAGGCAACAATAGGGTGTCTAAGAGGAGTCCCAGTGAGGATCCAGTATTGATGGTGTCACAGAAGCCAGAGGCCTTGAACCAGACCAATGACTCATGGCAATGAACATTTGCAAGTGAAGCTGTTTAGGCAAAAGTGTATACCATGTAACACACCACAGCTTGCAAGGACAGATAAGTTTTTTTTGTTTTCTTTGGGGGCGAGGGAGGTTGCAAGGGTGGAGAGTGGATACAAAGGGACGGGGACATGAGTGGGGTTGGGGTGCGTGACGTGAAATTCACAAAGAACCAACAAAAAAGTTTTTAAAACCCAAATTGTATGTTATTACCAGAAAATTAATTTTTAGTGTAATTTTGGCCATGAACTTTTTTTTCTGATATAAACCATTTCAGAGTTTTGATGAAAATTTGAGTTTTTAGCTTACAGATTCATATTTAAAAGTTTAGTTTCTCAGAAACCTCAGAAATGGCCCAATGGGGAAACTGTTCACTGTACAAGTGTGCTGAGAGACCTGACTTCAGATCCCCAGTACACAAGAAAAAGCCAGACATTGAAGAATTGCCAGTAACCTCAGTGTTTGAGGGTAGAGACAAGCAAATCCGTGGGCTGCTAGATGTCCAGTCTAGCAGAATTAGAAAGAGCAATGTTCAGTGAGAGACCATGTCTCAAAAGAGTAAGGTGGTGAGTTATAGAGAAAGACACTTAACGCTACCTTCTGCCTCCACACGCACACTCACAGACACTTGCACAGTATATGTCAGCTAGCTGAGCCCCACATTAGGCACCAGCTGTGGTATTCATGATGGGGAGGGCAGCTGTGGTTTCATGTCTTCTGTTTCCCCCTCTCAGGGTGTCCAGACACCACTGCACATTGGGCTGGAAGGATGAAGCAGGGTCCAGAATGGGTGGGGCTCTGCAGGAACTCAGTCCAGCTGGAGTGAGTGCTGATGGGAGAGAGAGAAGGCCTTCTCCGAAGATCGTAGTGTTACAGCTCTTTTAGGCAAAGGCCTTCTCTGATGATCTTCAATGAAACATTTCTCTTAGATGATCTTAGCTTGTGTGCATACCTTTATTCAGGGTGAACTGGGCTATATATAGACTTTTAAGAGTGGGAAGGAGTTTTCAGGGTAAATGAAAATCATTGGCTAGAGTTTAAAGCTCTGTGAGTGACTCATTTTTGTGGATAGGCATTCCAGGAATCCCAGGTACTTGCTAGGCAGGAAAAGAGGAAGTTTGTATGTCTGCCAAGGACTACTAAACCTATTCCAGGTAGGGGGTTTAGGCAGTAAGAATCCCCAAACAAAGTCAGAGAAGGGGAAGCCTGACTGGTAAAGGGAGTCCTCCATTTTGTGCTGAGCTTAGATGAGCTATCTGGTCTACCTCTTTAGCTGCTTCTTCCTTCCACCTGCTCTGCTCTAACCATCTGTCTTTCCTCACCTACCTGGTCAGTGCCCTCTCTTGTGCTCTTGGAGCCTGGTATGCCTTCCAGGATGCTTTCTACCTAGGAATCTATCCCTCTGGCTCCGGGACTCTGTTCTATGCCCTCCAGAGTATTCACCACATGGGTATGATACTTATTCTCTTCTCATCTCCCCTAGGAGCTTCCAGCTAACTATGGAAGCTTTTCCACACGATCATGGCCTCTATGATTCTGGAATCTTGTTCCTCCATGTCCCTCAAGGCCACACTGTTCTTTGTCTCTCAGCTCTCTCTTAGAGCTTATTGGAACCCTTCCTGTGGTTGAGTTCATTTTGTAACTCTTCTTCCTTTTCTTCTCAGACTCAAGTCTTCCATGAATTCAGAGATTTTATTAAAGCCTTGTTGTTTTACTGTAAACTGCTTGGCTTCAGTACAGTTCAAAGGCCAAAGATGGCACATGCAAGTTCCAAATTCTCACAGATTATAACAACTTCTGCCACATATGAGGAAATGATCCCAGTGCCTCTTATCACTAAGGTTTTACAAATACACACTTTAAAATTTTTTCTATATCTATGACTTTTCTGTGCTCTACTTTCAAGAAATCTTTGAAGACTCTAAACAGATTTTATCTCAGGATTTTTAAGTTCATTGGGTGTGGTAAAAAAAATCTATAAAATTTGTAACAAAATTTGGCTTAAAACTTGTAACAAAACTATACATAGGTAATTTTAATTATATACATAGTATGCTACAACATATCACATATGTGATTCATCTTTTGCTTAAAACATACTCTATGCAAAACTTGGATTCAACTCTTTTTTAAAAAATAGATATACTAAGAAAATAGATATTTTAAATAGCAACTATGTGACTTGCTTTTACATTGAGCAATGGCCTCATCAAGATGGAAGCAAACATGTGCCTGACAGCCATCTTCACTGAAGTTAAGGGGTGTATGTCATGTTACTTCACCACCATCTTGGTTAAGATAATCACATAGTATGAAACAACTAAAGCATCGATTGTAAAACTTCTCAGTCCTATTGAGACCTTGTTTATCACTGTATCTGTTTTTAGACTAAGAGAAGTCTCCAAAATATTTTAGAATAGGATGAATTTTTATATGATGATAAATTCTTAAGGTCTACTCAGATTAACAAAAGCTGGCATAGAGATTTACATCCAACCACGATGTCTTTGATAACTGTTTAACACCAGACTTCTAGAAAAATTTAATTAAAGGACAATGGATGTTTAATATATATATTTAAATTACATATATATTTAATATACATAATAAATATATATTTAAATTATTTATACATATATAAATAATTTTAAAAAGGGTTTACAATTTCCTAAGGTCTACTTAGATTGACAAAGCATTTGTCTTTGTTCACTTTGTTAAGCTTTAGCTCTTGGGTAACCTGAATCATACCAGAAACTGTAATATTCTATAATGGTTCACTATAAAAAAAGGTCAGGAAAGTTCCCTGTTTCTCTAAAGACTGCATTTATAGTTTAAATTTACAGTGACAAAGTTGTAATATCCTAATTTTATAAAAGTTACTAACTTGTAAACTGTTATGTAATTCATTTAGTGACAAGCTTTATTTAGTTAGCCTCCTGTATGTGTTTTCAAGGTTAAGTAACTAAAAACAGGTAAAGTTTGTTTAAATCATGTATACTTAGTATATAATGGCCCTCAAATTCTTCAGAGATTTGCTGAATAACATGACATTTAAAGTATTTAATAAAGTAGCTTTCTGTGACAGACAGAAATGCCAACTCCTAGAGGCAATGCTAAGGTCTCCAAAGAAGATGATGGAGCATCATCACCCCATGCAGACTATGGTAATGCTTGCCACTACGGTCCTGCCCAAACTGTAGACACTTTTGTGTTGGTTGCCCTGCTTAGCCTGGCCAACAATTTTCCCAAGTTCCTACTCCACAGAAGAATTTCTGAGACCTTGTGTGACTGTCGGCCAAAGGTGGATGTTGTCCTGTGTGCAGCTGAAGGCAAACTACTCTGCCTCCCGACAAAATCACTGAGATTATCATCTGTGAGCCTTGGAGGCTATTGCCTGCCGTTTCACTGGGTACAGAAGCCATTTGGATTATACTTGCTGCTATAATTTATCCTGCTTGGATCTCTCATGATTTTGATGGCTAGCTGAAGCTTTATGGTAACAATAGCAAGCAAACTAGCTCCTCCCCCAAAGGTCACAGATACCTGTTCAGTTCATTTTATAAAACTAGTCTTCACTTTTTTTTTCTAGAGCTGCTAGGTCTCTTGCAGAGAAAGGTAGTCACCATTTTATCTTGCTAACAGGCTTCACAAAACAGATAAACTCACACAACAGGTTTAAAAACAGTGCAGATTTCTTTCCCTCTCAATGCTTTTGTTACACTGGGACTTCAAAAGTTCAGAGTTTCAATATGAATCAGTGGAGTTCTGAAGAGCTCTTTAGCCCTGGTAAAGCACTGACTACTATTATAATCAAAAGCTCAATTTTTTGAATTTCCTTTGGTTGTTTCCTAAATATAGACAGAAAGTGCTCCTCATTGTGCTGAAAACACATACTGGTCTCTGACCAATCTCTATGTCCAGTCCTTTGGACAGAAAAAAAATTGCTTTTTATCCCAAATCATTTTTGGGGCCTTAAACTTTTACTGTGACTCAAAGTTGTGAGTCTACTGTTTTTTCTACAGTATGGATTTCAGTACAGATTACAAACAGTGGTAATGCTATGGAAAACTTTTACCTCTTTTTGTAAAATTAAAAAAAAATGTAAGCTTGAGGGAGTTGACTGGAACCCATTTCTTGCAGGTCAAAAGGACTCTATAAATATCCCTAAATCTCCCCACCTTCTTATTCCCAAAGGTGGGATTGATCCCTTCCTTGGTCTTGGGATTCCCTTCCCCCAACTACCAGGACCGTGGGCCTGAAAGTTTCAAATACCATCCAAGATAAAATCTTCCGTAAACTCCCTAACCTTACCTTCTGTTCCTAGTCTATGCTGGGGTCTGAGAGTTTCTCCTCAAAGCACATGAATACTGATCTCAGTCAGACAGGGATGGTTCACTGAACACACACCTAATACTGATCAGATAAGGGACACGGCTCAGAATTGGGTCGGGGTTATGGCAGCAAACATCTTTCTCTGTCAGCTTATAAAGGAAAACAATATAGAAAGCACAATGAGCTCACATACAAATACAGGCAGTGCGGCCCAGTGCTCAGCTCTGACTCAAGCCGGTTTAGACAGAACAGTTCATATTGACCTTTAATTTAATATATTTTACATAAAGCTTTGTGGAATTCTTTAAGATTAACAAACCTCAGGACATATAGAACATAACAGGAGATGTGGTTAGCATGACCCTGTTCTGAAAGTTATTTTTCTCTGTCAATGACTGGCAGGCGTATTAAAGCAACAACATGAAATAGCTGGCAGGCATGGAATAAAATGGCTACAGCTATGCTGAGGGGTGTGTGTGAGTGTGTGTGTGTGCGTGTGTGTGTGTGCGCACACACAGCCACAATAGTCTATATCTATCACAACAGATTTCCAATCTACTGAAGACAGGAAACTGCTCCCAACACACCAGCCCTAGATGCTTCTGCTGGAATTTCTGACCAGCCTGAGCCCCTGCATCCTAGACTGCTCCAAGTTTGCCTGAACTTTGCTAGTCCCAGGTAGTCTCACGGAACCTGGGGAGAGGGTGAAACAGATGTCCTCCAGCCTGTCCTGTCTATCATTCCAGCCTTCCTAGTCCCCTCCCCTGATGATGATGCCCTGATTTCAGCAGAAAGCCTCTATACAAGAGATTATGTGGTCCGTTTATCATCAACAAAATGCTGGGATGTTAGGTCTCCATCCTAAGACAAGTCTCCCTCAGTACCTGTGGCTCCTCCCAGCACCTCTTACCCTGCCCCCTACATTAAACCTATCTCCCAGGGGCTGGGCTTCACCTCCTTCCTCCAGCCTGATCGCTATAACTCAGCCATTTTGTCTACACCAGTCTCTTGGCCATGGTCCAGACCACCTCTTGGTAGGCAGCTCCTCTCTCGCTCTGCCTCCCCTCCTTCCATGGTCCGGTTTAGTATGCCGGCCATGTTCAGCCTGGACTCTGTTTTCTCCCCTACGGCTACAGTAAAAATATTCCCACACTTTAGGGTCGCTCAAGTCCTCCTCCCTTTATTTTATTTTTTCATTCACTTCCAAAGACATAAAGCCAAGAAAAAGTAAATGAAAAATGCAAACATTATTTTCTAAATCTATTGACACTTTTGAAAACCACTATGGAGTTTCATTCAAGCAAAAATGTTCTGAGGGTTACACATCTCATTAGTGAGGAAACTAAAAATCTTATGATTTGATATGATCTATTTTTCTGTGCTACAGAAAATTCAGTAATTATTATCAAGTTACCTGGTTTAATGTTTCAGGAAGATTATATCTTTAAATACAAAGACAAGGCCAAAATTAACCATAAATCAGCTGTCTTTCTGGTCTCCAAATTATTAAGACAGATTTTCTTATAATTTTTAAAAAGCCATTTTGTAGATAAGCTCTCTGTTAGGCAGTGTGCTCATACACTGAACTTATGTCTCAGATCACTGCTAAGCAATTTTGAACCATGTTACTTCCATGCAGTTCAGAAATGAACCCATTTTTTTAATGGGGAAGTTTCACTACTTTCCTTTTACATTGCTTTCTGCAAGTCCTCACTCAGGCTTGTCTGATACTGGGGATTCTGGACATTTCTCTGTTTAGCATCACATACGGAGTGAAAGTGCTGTTTGCATGGTGGCAGGCATACGCGAGAGTGCATGTGTGCGCCTGCATGTGTGTGGGGTATGTGTAAGCGCGCAGTACACTGCCAATCGAAACGGACTGAACAGCAATGGCTTGTGGCTCTAGGGTCTGTGAGAGCTGCTTCCTGTAGAGTTCTCAAGGATGCTGTCAGAGGGCGCAGCAGAAGGAAGATAATTCTCGATACAGTAATGAAAGCTTCTGTGTCACGTAGGAGAACGGCTGCTAGGACCGGTGCTCGCACAGGCTCGGCATGAGCTGTGAGGTGAGCCAGAGTTCACATGTTTTTCAGACTTTAAGCAAGGACTCCTAACCATAACTGAAGACATTCCGTTTCATGGAAAGTGAAACATGTTACATTTAGTTAAAGATACGGCTCAAATCCTTTTTTTGGGATGCCTTTTTTTTTCCTCAAAGAAAAGGTATATAAACAGTTTTACACAAAATGTTGCCTTATTTTCATTATAAAAATGAATGTCAATTAAAAGATAAATCTATATGTTATGTAAATTCATAATTGAGATTAGTAAATGATAGTTAAGAGAAAAGTAAAACTAGGCTTGGTGCACTGGCTCAGTGTGTAAGAACACTTGACACCAAAGCTGATCATTGGCTGATCATCTGAGTTCATCCCTGGGACCCACATAGTGGAAGGACAGAACTCACTCCTTCAAGTTTTGACATCCACACTCATGCAATGGCACACACACACACACACACACACACACAGAGTATTTTTTAAAAAGGCATTTCCATAGCAGATAATGTCACTCATTAAAGAATCTCAAAAGGAGCTTTGGCCCATGTATGTTGGTCCAGAATCTACCAGTGTATACATGCCAGCTATACTGGCAACAGCTCACTCCTCTAGGGAGCTGTGTACAGAAAGAAACTAAGCAGGAACAATTATTAAGAGTTATTTCCTCCACCCAAAATTTTCTACCCGTGAAATATTACAGAAAGAATAAGTCATTCTTTGTGAGGAATGACTTTTATATATATCTTGCATCTGTTAGGTTTGAAGGATAAATAAAATTTCACCACAGTTACTTAATGAAATCTTAAGAATGCTTAATAAATATGATTAATACTCTCTATCGTTGATGGATATATATCAAGCAAGATGTAGGTTGCCAGAATATTAATGTCACTATTTTTTTGGACGCATGGTATGTACTTGCATTCTTTTTATGTGATGCTACTGGGTGATGATAGAATGATAGGTCAGCCACGCATACTCGCTAATAGCTTTCTATGTCATCATAAAGATGCTAGCATGCTAGACATGGAGATGGCTATATCGGGAATGTGGAATCATTAACTAAGGGTACGTGATGATTCCTGCTCTGTAACAGCAAATGAAATACCAATCCGATGAATTTTCTTTCCTTGTACTCATTTTAAAAATGACTTTGTTATATTTACCTCTCTCTGTTTCTCTGTCTCTCTGTCTCTCTGTCTCTCTCTCTCGCTCTCTCTTTGTGTGTGTGTGTCTCTGTGTGTGTCTGTGCATGTGAGTATAGTGTCTGCAAAGGCCAGATGTCCAAACCCCTGGGAGCTGGTTACAGGTGGTGGTGAGGCACCCAGCATGGATTCTGGGAACCAAATTTAGGTCCCTTAGAGGAATGCATTCTCAACCACTGAACTATCTCCTTGTATAACCCAGTATAAATTTATAATAAATTACATTATTACTCATAATGGAAACCAGACTATTCACAGAATGAACAACTGAATAAGGTTGGTTTCCAGAAACTGTTAAGGTGAATGAGGTTTTAGGAAGGAAGGAACTTGCCAGACAAAAGGCTGGGGGGGGGGGAGTTCTTTTTTTAGGGTTGCAATATGATTGGTTCAACTCTGCAGAAAGTCTTAATTGTGACTTTTAATAAAACTCATTTATCTTTCAAAGAAATACCATCTAAAACTCAAAGTTGCATTTTTTAAATCCCTGACAAGTTAAAAGATGTGAGCCAAAGGGAATTTCAATTCCTTTTCTTAGAGGCCGACATGGAGGTCACATTCTCCTCTTGACAGTCAGGGTCTCCATGGCCTTTTACTCCGTGTTAGTAAAGCAGCCTCATCTCCTCTTCACAAAATACCCTTCCTTCTGTCACTAGTACAGAATTCAGCCTTGATAAAAGTTCAGCTCAGCTCTATTCTGCCACTCTGGAAGGAATGAGAAGTACCGGGGACTTAGTTTGTTCTCTGTCGCTATATCTGAACACCACAGAAGGTGTTTGTTTGTTTGTTTGTTTTTAAAGAGAATGGAGATGGTTTGTCTTATGGCTCTGGAAGCTGAGAAGCCTGAGTATGAAGCTGCATCCGGTCAGGACTTCCTTCTGAATTCTATGTAACACGGTGGAGAGTATGACAGAGCAAACATGCTACCTGGAGTCTCTCCCCTATACTACCGCTCTTACTGTCATGGAGACCTGTGACTTCATCAAGTCTAACCTGCTCCGGAAGCTCTCCCCAGCAAACACTGATAGCGTATGGCTTTGGTCACTAGCCAACACATTGCAGGGACACCCCTAAACTTCACTAACCAACACATTGCAGGGACACCCCTAAACTGCAACAAACAGCAAGAAGTCGTTCCCTAAACTTTTATTCTTTTTCTTGTTAACGCATTGTTTAGTTAGATATTCTAATAATTTATAAATAAAAGTCTTTAAGAAGGAAAAAGAAAAACAATGGCAAGCAGAATTGCAGGAGAAAAATGAAATCTCAGAAAAAAGTTTAGAGAATGGTTGGATATGCAAAAAAATAAACCTCGTCCAGCTGCAAAGGGCTATAGTTACTCCAGTGGAAAGGTCACAGGTTTTCACAGTGGAAATTCCTACCCAGAACCAAGATTTTATAACCCAACTCCATGGAAGCCAATTCACATGCCCCCTCCTAAAGAAGCTAAGAGTGGACCAGGAAAGAAGAGTAAATGACCTGCAATGAGTCCGCCCCTCACATCGTCCTCCCTGGCAGTTCATAATGCCAAGAGCAGCCTTTTCCTTAAAGCTCTGTGCTGAGTACAGAGATAGAGTGTGTACACATAGCATACCTAGCTACCTGTAGCTTGCATTTAAAATCAGAATATTTTTCTTAACACTTCTTAATCAGTAAGTCAACATTTGATGTGGTAATTGACATGTATCAAAATTTTAAATTTGTATATGGAACCCTTAGAGTTAAAGATAGTTTTTACATTTTGGATTTTATAAACCATTAAGGTTGATCTAATGATTGTATTTTAGTTTTTAGTAAAACTCATTATAGTAGCAAGAAAAAAATAAATAAGTCTTTAAATAAAGGCACGTTAGCAAAAACTTAAGATGTCTCCTTCTGGTCAACAGAATTATTGAGTAGGAATATTTCTTTGAAAAAGACACGACAGAATCACTAAATAGATTAGTGTAAGGGGAAATGTGTGAGAGGTTGAGTCCAGAGGAAAAATACTAAGAAATTGAAGATATTTCAGCTTAGAAGATAAAGCACAAGTGGCTGGATAAAAGCCTATGGTTTTAATAATATCAACTGTGTTTAGAGTGGGATGAAAGAATCAGGGGACAAGTTCAGAGTGAGGGAGCCAGTAGGAATGAGGAGAGCAGCAAAGTTCAGTGGTGCACACCTGTGACGAGGCCGTCATTTAATCCATTACTCTGTATGCTGACTTTGCTGGTCAGATCTATCTGTCAACTTGACTCAATCTAGGGTCACCTGGGAAGAGAGTCTTAATGAGGGGGTGTCTAGATCAGACTGGCTTGTGGTTATGTCTGTAAGGATGAGGGCTGACATGCTAGCAATGTAAACCTGAGTCAAGAAATTCCATCAAAGGAGGAAGAGGCAGGTCAGCATCTCCCAGGGCCATCAGTCGGGTCCTGATGCTGCCTGATTTCGAACTCCTGCCCTTCGCATGGTCCTTTTCTCTCTGTGCTGTCTTTTGTTCCTCTGTCTGTTTCACAACCTCTTCTGCCACCCCCTTTTTTTTATAAGATGAAGGACTTTGGAATTAGAGCCCCACCCCAGTCAATCCAGGACAGTCATCTTATCTCAAGGTCCTTAAGCTAATTATGTTTGGATTCACTGGTTCCAGGGATTAGGGAATGTCTGGGGGCTGGCACCATTTAACCTATTATGCTCAATAGAGTAAGCCTACTTATCACTCCCACAGGGCACATGGAGTAACTGAGACGTAGAGGGCTCAAGGTGCTTGCCCAAGGTTACCCAGATAATAGGCTGCAAACACGAGGTTCATATTTACTTCTAGAAAAAAAATACTTTCCTAAAAATAGTTTCAAGAATTTTCCATTTGGATGTCAAATATAATTTTTGGAATCCAGTCTTTACTGGACTATCTTATACCACTGACAACAAAGGATGCACCAGAATCCCCCACTTAATGCAGTAATTCTATAGTTAAATTAGTCACATCTTATAAGGTTGTTTATTGCACACTGTATTAATTACCTTTTTCATAGCTGTGACAAAATGCCTGAGGAAGACAAAGGGGGAAGAAAGGTTATGACCTATGGTTTCAGAGATCTTGATCTATGGTGCTTGCCTCCATTGCTCCTGAGATTGTGCACAGAGAGGCAGAACATCACAGCAGAGGAGAGTGAGGAGCAAAGAGACTCACCTCACCTCATGATGGACAAGAGGCAGAGAGAGACAAAGATGGAGCCCAGAGCAAGACAGAACAGGAAATGAACCCCAAGAACACACCCCCACATCCTGAGACACCTACTTCTTGGTTTTAATTTTTTTATTTATTTATTGTTTGTCTGTATATGTGGATATATGTGCCACAGGACACATGTGAAATTCAAAGGACAACCTTGTTATTAGCCAATTAATCCATATCAATTTGGGTCTTTAGGCTTGGCAGCAAATGGCTTTGCCAGCTGGGCTATGTCATTATTATTTTATTATTTTTACTTTTGTTAAGGTTTCTTCTCTTTTTTCCTGTGGTGTTTTGAAACAAGATCTTACTCTGTAGCCCAGGCTGACCTGTAACTCCTGGCAACTTTCTAGCCTTTGAATTTCAAGTATTAGCATTAGAGTGTCTTAGTTAGGATTACTACCACTGTGATGAAACACCTTGACCAAAAAGCAAGTTAAAGAGGAAAGGGTTTATTTGGCTTACTCTTCCATGTCACAATCCATCACCGAAGGAAGTCGGGACAGGAAGTCAAGCAGGAGGCAGGAGCTGATGCAGACACCATGGAGGGGTGCTGCTTACTGGCTTGTTCCTCATGGTGTTCTCAGACTGCTTTCTTATAGAACCCAGGACCACCAGCCCAGGGATAGAACAACCCACAATGGGCTGTGCCCTCCTACACTGACCACTAATTAAGGAAATACCTATAGCCTGATTTTATGGAGACATTTTCTCAACTGAAGTTTCTTCCTTTTAGATGACTGTAGCTTGTGTCAAGTTGGAGTAAAACTGTGGAGAACAGCAAGCCACCATGACTGCTTCAATCTATTCCTTCAAAGTTCTTGCCTATCAAGTTTCTACTACCTCCCAAGTATGGCACTGGATCACCAAATCTTAGCTAGATGTAGTCTATTAGTGATGGAAGTATGTCTACTATTCCATCACATCCTAAAGTCTCATCTCTGAACATTGTCCTGGGGACCAAAATATAGGAGGCTTTAAAGGGGTCATGTCACACTCAAGCAACAACACATATAACTTACAATAAAACTATTGAAAATAACCTTAATGTCCTTCTATAGGAGGCTAAATACTCCACATGGTTCAACCATATGTACCCGTGCAGCCCTTTAAAAAAATGAAATATCTATGATTATACGTGATCTTTTCTAAGAGAGTAGATCTTGAGTATTCTCAGGAAAATAGGATGAGTTACGGAATAGATGGGCTAATGAGTTAGGTTGTGATGGTCACTTTCCAGTTTACGTGCATCTCAAAATGGCACCTAGAATGTTTTGCATATTAAATGTTTAGCTGTTAATAACCCCTCGATGAACCTGTAAAAATTAAGACTCAAAGTGAAGCATGCCTGAATTGGTGTGAAGAAGTTCACTCAGAGTCCAGAGCTGTGTGTGTAAGCTGCAAGTGTTTCATACATAACAGAAGAACACTTATTTATATGCATGTCTTATTTATATGTCTATGTGTTGCATATATGGGGTGTTTTACAAAGAAAAGTCATACATTTGTAACTATATCTGTCTTTGAAAAAAAGAATTATGGAGCCAAGTGTGGGAATGGAAGGGAGATTCCCTGTTGTAGATGCTATTGTGTTGTTTGAAGTTACCTTGCTATAGACATGGAGAAGGGGGATGGGAACAGAAAGGGAGAGAAAGAGAAAGGGTGGCTGATGAGAATCTATAGGATAATTATCCTCCTCCTCCTCGTCCTCCTCCTCCTCATCCTCCTCCTCCTCCTTCTCCTCCTCCTCCTCCTCCACCTCCTCCTCCTCCGCCTCCTCCTTCTTCTTTGACAGTCTTGCTATGTAGCCCAGGCTGGCCTCGAACTCAAGCAATCCTCTTACTTCGGTTTCCTGAGGCTGTATACACCACCCTGCTTTACAATTTTTTTTAATCATCTTCTCTTAATACATTTCATCTTTCCTCCGACAATTCACTGCTTCCAAAAGTATATTCACGCACACGTGGACATGTATGAGCACGTGTGACTATGTGTTCATGTGTACCATTCGGTCATCATCTTTGTGTGCTTTCTGCATCTAGAACCTACTGCTCCACTGTACCCCTGTGTAACCTCCCGTATTGTCAGTGTTTGAGCCCACCCGTCTTCCCTTCCCTCACAAGCTCCTTGTCTACACTGCTCTGAATTATGGCCATGTTTCTCAGTTGGTCACTTTCATTAAATTAGCTCCTGCAGGAAAGTATACATCTTGGGCGTCTGTATGCTCTCCAAGCAGCAGAACAGAGCTCTGCTGAACACATATCACTGACCAAGAAATTTAAACAGAAAAGCCATCTAGGAAAATCTATGTTTTCTATGATGACCAGTTTCAAGGGAGCTAGAAAATAACATGTGACCCAGATATACGAATCCTACTTAGCACAAACATCTAAAGAAGCCAACAAGACAGATTCCAAAGCTAAGCATTAAAACCTATACTATTACCAAGTAAGTTAAGGGCGTGAGATGTAAGTGGCTAGGAAGCTACATTTTATAACCATTACAGATGGCATAAGGGAAGAAAATTAATTCACTTAAACAGAGAACACAGCTCTTGCTGTTTTTACTTGTGTAGACAAGCAGAGCGGGCCCAGTTACACACTGAATACGCACTAAATTTGAAATGGAGTATGGTGTGTTAAGGACTATCAGCGGCCCGCCGTTTCTGAGACACACACCCTCTCCACTAAAGACTCATGTCAATGCACCTCGCACTATAGTTTAACAGATGCCTCCTCTCAAAGCGAATGGTCCCAAATCACATTATAAAATCACCACACTCACTGCCTATTCTTCTTTCAGTTAAAACTATTTCCCATTGTTCTGGGTGAATGGGAGTAGAGGGTCATATCACTCTGTGTGTGTAATGTCCATATATCTTAAAACCGTTTATAGTAACTGACTGTACCCCAGCTTCGAGAACCAGTGGAACTTGCTTTATCGTGCTACTAGGATACTGCTATTCAGTTTTGATCTCCATAAATGGGTAGGCTGAGAGCAGGTACAAGCCATCTCTCCTGACCTCATGATAGCATCAAATAGTTTGAAATGACGAGGTAGCAAGGATTAAAAGTTCTCTTCAACTTACTGTTAGTGCAGTTTCATATTCTCCAGAAGCCAAGTGGGCCAAGCCCAGGTAGTAAGAAGCCTCTCCTTCCATGCTTCTGTCATTGCCTGAAGTGAGGATGTAGAGAGGTCACCATGGCATTTTGGGGATGGGCTCATCAATTAAGACAATGGGCAATCATTCTTTTAAAAACATCCACACGTAAAAATGATCCTTTAACTGTTAAAAGACAAACTCTCTCTCTCTCTCTCTCTCTCTCTCTCCTTTCCTCCCTCCCTTCCCCCTCCCTCCCTCCATCCCCCCTTCTCTCTCCACACACACACCCCTCTGTGTGTCTGTGTATGCACGTGACTTAACTAAAACATATCCTGATCTCAAATGTTAGGTTAAGATGTTTTAGCAATATAATTATAGATCGTTCCCTCTATACACACAGCACAGTATATACATTCTACAAGTCATAGAATGTTTACATAGTCTGGTACATGTAGACCTACAGTTGTCCAGCCCGTAACAGCTTACAGGAAACAATGAGCAACAGGTAACAGCTTAACTGGATGCACACTCCTGCCATCATCCATGTTTCTGACAGGGCACATGATTAACAAATTAAGACTTCTTAGTCTAAGGATACGTATATATATGATATGCATCTGTATATCACATAATCCAACTATAATGCTATCAACGACCCAATGTGTTACAGCATGGTCATTTGCATCTAATTACACAGGAGCAGAGCACTCACCAAAGAGGAGGCAAGAAAGATAAATCTACCCATGATGTCACACTGTGAAGCAGCTTGAACAGGCAGGGAGCACAAGTATCAGTTCTAAGAACTTGTAGGCTGGCAGCATAACTTGGCAGTGGGGTGCTCCTGTGAGAGCCATCCCTGGCACACTAAATAAATAAGTAAATGAGTGAGTGAGCATCAGCTGGCCCTTAGACATGGCAGCTTCTCCTGGTTATTCAATGGGACTGAGTTGTAACAAAGTGAAACAGCAGAGCAACAAGAAAACATCAGTAACAACAAAAACGAACGCTATACTGAAATGTTGGCACGGTTAGAGTGGAGTGACGAATGGGCCAATGGGATGGAGACAGAAAGTCGGCCTGTTTGGTGAGACCCGGTGAGAAGTGTTCTGGGTTACACAGTAAGGTAAAAGGAGCATGGGGCAGCGAGGGCAAGAGGGCAAAACAGGTTTCAATTCTGAATGGGTTTGTTAGGAAGATGTCACTGAGAAGACAGCATCCACAGCCAAGTGGGATTAGCAGTGTGGGGCAGAAACAACCGAGGACCTCACTGCTATGTGGAAATGAAGCACACTGCTGAGTAACCATGGGGCAAAAGGAACAAAACCACAAGGTAAACTACAAAGAACAGAACATGGTAAGAGGAACAAAACCGAAAAATGCAGCCAACAGAAGGAGATGAAGTAACAGATAAGGTAACACAAACAACACAGATTACTTATGGACGTTATAGTGCCAATTGCTGTGATAAAACACTGTTACCAAAAACAAGGTGGCCGGGGTTTGTTTCAGCTTGTACTTCATAGTTCATCATGAAGGGAAGTCAGGGCTGGAACTCAAGACAGCAAGTCAAGGTAGGAGCTGGAGGCAGGAACTCATGCAGACACCATGGAGGATGCTGCTTACTGGCTTGTTCCCATCACTTTATCAGTTTTCTTTCTTATACCATCCAGGACAACTTGCCCACAGTGAACTGGGCCATCCTGCATTAATCATCCATCAAGAAACTGCTCCACAGAGTTTTCTCCAGGCAAATATGATGGACAAATTTTCTCAGTTGATGCTCTCTCTTCCCAGATGGCCCATGTTAACAACAGCATCAGCATGATGGCCATGTGCATCTATATCTAAACATAAGGAAGATGCTTTCCTGACTAGCCAAAAAAGACTGACAGAAACAATGAGAAGAGAGGACAGAGTGAAAATGAAACAGAGGAAAGAAAGGCAACAGAAGAAATCAGCCAATCAAACCACCAGTTATAAAATTAACAAAATATTAGCCACACTGACCAAGGCATGAAAAGAAAAAACACTCAAATGCTTATAATGGAATCAGGAATGAAAATGGAAATGACTACAGACCTTGATCATATGAAAATTATGTAAGTATGTTTATACTATCAAGTTACATAAACTAAAATTAAAATATCCCAGAAAGACAAAAATAATGACTCTCAACACAAACACTCAAGAGGAAGAGGAGGAGGATGGAGGAAGAGGAGGAGGAGAAACAAAAGGGAAGACAAGGAGGAAGAGGAGGAGGAATCTCTGATACAATAAGGAAAGCAACTGAATATGATTATGACTGAAAACATCTTACAAAGAAAAGTCAGTCCTAGCTGCCTTCACTGCTGCCTGCACTGCTGCCTTCACTGACACCAAACACGTAGGGAAGGATTAGCACCGATCACGTACACCTTCTTTAAAGCAGTCCACAGAGAACATCTCCCAAAGCATGATGTGAGGTGAGTCTGAGACAAAACACCATAGAGACCAAATCAAGAAGCCCTAACAACAGCCATTCCTAGTGATACAGGGATGGAGTTACACACACAAAATCTAGCAAAGCAAATCTAGTAACATGAAAAGGGTTGCAAATCATGATCAACAGGGATTTATTCTAGCAGTCCAAAGTTGGTTTACATAAACAAGCCAGCACTGTCACATTAGTAAAACACAGGACAAAAGTACACGGTCATCTCAGATGTTGCCAAAAAAACTACTTAGCAAAATCCAACCCCCTCTCCATTCTAAAACTCTGAGCACACTGGGATAACAGGAAACCTCCTTAATGTGTGAGTGGACATCTAAAACTCCCTCATGGTCATGTTTAGTGTGAGAGACTGCAAATGATTCTAAGAGCAGAAAAAGAGCAAGAATATCATGTCACTTCCATATTTTAGTCAGAGGAACTAGTCCAGTGAAGCCACCAGATCAAAAAGGGAGAAAAAAAAAAGGTGGGTTCAGGACTATGGCCTGTTTGTGTGTGCAGGCATGTGTGTACAGGCATGTGTGCTGAAATTTGCAAAATATAAAGTTAGATCCTCTTGATGACACACAAACAGACAATGGAACTAAGTATGTTCAAACTACTAAAGCTCTTAGATCAACTGCAGTAATTACTGGGGACACACACACACAAATACACATTGGATTCATCAAAATTAAAAAGTTGCTCTTGGTTGACTACCAAGAGGTGGAAGTAGCCACACTGCTCAGGAGAGAATGTTTTCAAATCAGACGTCTGATGAAAGATTCACGTTATAAATATATAAGGCATCTTAACAACTCAATAATAGACAAATAACACAACTGAAATGTGCAAAGATGGCGGGAATGGCCGGCAAGACGAGCACTCTGCAAACCACTGATCCTTAGAAGGGAAGCATGGAGTGATCACATGACTCAGCAATTCTCCTGGGTATGCACCAAAGAGAATTCAAAATGTACAAGTAGCTCCACTAGTGCAATGGAACACCTCAGATGTCTATCAGAAGAAGGCATGTGACAACCATGCAGAGAAGTGTTACTCGGTGAACGTATGACAGATGGAAGCGTGCGTGTGTGTGTGTGTGTGTGTGTGTGTGTGTTGTATATTGCTTATCAATTCCCTATAGTCAGATACTTGGGAAATTGTGATAAATGTTTACTTAGGAGCAGCCAAGAAATAGCCCAGCAACAGATCTTAAATGTCGTAAAGCACCATACTCCACACACACTGTTCGGTGGATACTCAACTTGCACCTTACACCTCGTTGCCTGGAGAAGGATTTGGGCCTCAGTGGATGTGTGTGTCTCTTCAGTGCTATCTAAAGCCAACACAGGAGGCACGCACTTCCTGACTTCCATTCCTTTCTCAACTATGCTACCACACAGAAAGTACAAAACTAAAGTATGCTGTCTTGTCCTCGTGCGCATGCCTGTCCACTGAGATTCCTGTCTAGCCCTTCTGTGTGGTCACAATTTGCTGTTGACACTGGTGCCTGTGCTACAGACTCACTTGCATCTTTACTGCCCTAGGGAAAGCATGGGGCACCATTTATGCGGAAATAGTTCATTTGATGAAATTTATTTTTTGGTTATGGAAACTTCCTTTAAACATTTCAACTAAAGTTAACTTTTTGAATGACAAAATAAAAAGAGCTCAAATGCTTACTTTCCCTTCTAAACTAAATTAACATCACACCCCACGGCCAGTCCTATTTGCCCCAAATAAGCCATCAGCTACTTAACAAATGAATTCATTAAATATGTCCATGAGTCAACCCTGCACCTTCTTTTCCCCTTTCATGGGAAAACCGCTCTATTAGGAAATTACTGCACGCGATATGGTAATGCAAGGGCCATTTTTCTTTGTGTGATATAAATTAAAAGTTTATAAGCTTATGCTCCAGTTTCATTATGTTTTATACAGAGAAAGACGCTGTAAGATATTAAGGGTATGAGCCGCTTTCCCCAAAGCATTTTTTTTGCTGCTAAGAGTGTGAATGAGAATCACATGGGCATCCTGCCAGCCTGCAGATTCTGATGCTGCCAGTGTGGGGTGGGGCAGACCGTGACTTCTATAGCACGCTGCCTCGCCTAGTGATGCTGATAATGCAGGGCCAACAGTCAAGCTCTGAGAGGCAAAGGCCTAAAGCATATTGCAAGCTATCTCCTAGTTACTCCTAACTAAACGTTTATAGCAATTTCCCAAGTATCTGACGATAGGAAATTTGTAAACAATAAAGCGTTTCTCAGATTGCAGAAAATACACCACACACACACACACACACACAGACACACACACACACGGGGGGGGAGGAGATGACCTTATCTCCTCTTTGTGGGTTCCTTGTTTTACAACAGTACCCCCAGTGGATTGTAATTTTGGAAATAAAGCTTTCAAGAAACTAATGGATTTCCCGTTGTCACACTGAAGCCTCACTCTGCCTCACAGCAGACTCTGAAAGCATGTTGATGGCTTTTGTCTTTGCATTTCATATGAAATAATTACCTAAGACTTGACAATTGTTATACCTCTCCTGGGAGAGCCGGCATCTGTCCACTAAGGAAAGCTCTGTGAGAGCAGTCTTTACCACTGACCTTCTCTGGCTATTTCAGAAGCTTTTATTAGGATTTTGATGGCCTGTTTGTAGTCTTTGTTTTCCAGCATTCTGTCTGACAGCAGTCTGTAGGTCCTCACGAGACTTTCACAGGCCACCAAGTTGAGAAACTGACCAGTGTCATCCTTCCATAGCCGTCCCTGTGTCAGTTCATGGAATGCTTCATAATGCTCGGCAGCTTTTAGAAGTTCACCTGAAGAAGAAAAGCCATTCGTAAATAGAAAAGTGATGGCCAAAACTTGTTTTTAAAACTTTGTGTAGTGTCAGTGTTACTCCCAATGGCGAGAGCTCTACTCGGTGGGATACATGTGTTGGCATTGCTCTTAAAGGGTAGGGACAGAAGCAGAGCCATGCAGTGCAAAGTCCTTGGAAATGAAGAGGATCTGCCTCCAATGGGACCTCAGCCAGAAGAAATGACTGCCATCGTGCACGGTTGGAGACATCACGAAGGCCCATGACCGCTTGCTAGCTTCATTACATTGGCTAGTGTCTCAAGAACACCATGGATTCCCCCATTGAGCCACCAAGCAATCTGCTGGAGCAGAACTCACACGGTTCCATTTTACAGAAGAGACAGTGGAGGCTCAGCTCAATGGTGCGTGCTTAGCGGGCAATGCAAACGAAGGCTTTCCAGAGCCCGTGCCTGCCTCCATTAGCCTCATTGCTTTCCTGAGATGGCAACTGCCTTGCTCTTAGGGAGCATTTAGATATCATGAGAAAAATGCACTGGCATAGTGGGTTAAAACTGCTTCTCAGAGTGCAGGAGCCACCTACACGATCCCGGTGACAAACCTCATTGAACTGTGGTTCTGGCTCAATTGCTTCTTATCAGTTGTTCCCAGTGTATCTTTTCAAATCCCAAACTCTAAGCCTCAAACCATCTCATTCCTTAAAATATGAGACAAAGTACTTCTGGGAGAACAGTATGCAGTTCCAAGCTGTGGACTGCATCTTACATGTCAATCACGTTCGGAAGCCCTCCTGTGATCCTGTAACGTAGGCAGTCTTTGACAGCTTTAGAGTGGCACCCCACATCCGAGACAGTTTCACACCTAAGCTTTTCAACTGTAGCAATTAAAAGTGAGAGAGACTTTCAAGCAGACGCCTGGTCCTTGTCTGTTTGTTTAGGCTTAGGCTAATTACTGCCCCTCTATGGCTTTCTTTACTATTCTGTGAACTAAGCATATACTGTAAAGATTCAGAAATTAATTACTGCATGTTCTGTGTACTATGGAGTTAGGGTAAAATAAACATAGAGAGTGTTATCAGTTGGCATAGTAATAGCACTTCTACAATAACTAACAGCTAATTGCAACATAGTCACTACATTTATTCTTTAATCCAGTGTATCCTACAAAATATAAGAATTAGTCCTTCTAACAATATTACCATGACTGTTTGAATTAACTTTTGCAGTTCATATTAGGATCAATACAGTTCCACAAATTGTTTCATTGGATAGTGTGGGCAGGAGCAGCATTGCCCTGATTGGATAAACCGTCCCCACTCATTAGACTGACTCTGTTCTTGAGATGACTATTAGTGACTACACAGCACCAGCACTTGGGAGCTGGCATGAGAGAACCAGGATTATACATAGAAGACTGTCTTAGGTAAGACAGGGTTTCAAAAAAAATCAAGATAAGGATAACATTTCCAGAGAGAGATAAAGAGTGTGGAGAGTCGCTAGCAGACATGTGGTAGCAAAATGCAGTAAAATCATGACCAGCGTGAGTCCTTAACGTCTGTACCAAGGTGGGAAGGAAACAAAGATACAGAACTCAAGGTAAGGGATCCTGCAGAGCTGCTTAGAAACTTACCATGCAGCTTTGGAAGAGAGGAGAGAGCACATCCATAAACTGATATTACTGAAGAATGTTTCATCTCATAGGTGTTTACAATAAATGAAAATATCAGAAACCAACTGTAAGTAAAGCATCTGTCTGGGAAGGGGTATGGATAGTGGGTGGTTCTGGTTTTGATTTTTTTTTCTTTTCTTTCTTTCTACTTATTGGCATTTTGTAGAATTGTTATTATCAAAATGTTTATTTTGTAATACAAAATATACAATAGAAGTCATTTAAAAATAATGCCCAATCTCTTTCAATTTGCTACAGATGTAGACAGTGGATGCTCACTGCTCCAGTCTGTCTTTCGCTTGCAGCTGATCCTTTCTGTACCTCCTGAGAAGATCAGCAGAGTTTTCCTTCTCTGCCTTGGAGCACTCTCACTGGAAACACCTTCCTGAAATACCCACGGCCCTCATGTTATGGGGGAGGTTGGAATTCCAGCGGAGCACTGGCATTTGTGTGCTATGTTTCCTCTGCCAACTGTATTTCTGCCCACAAAGGATAGCTTCATAACTCTGGAGACTTGTGCACAAAGGCTCCTTTTTCTTCTCCAGTACCCATCTATTCATAAAGTAGAAACACATTCTTCTTTGGGCCGTGTGATTGGAGAGTAGTGGATACAGGAAACTGAGAGAAATCAGGGTGTTCCATCAGGGGTGTGTGTAGGGGACGAAGTACACAGGAGATGAAATTATATGAAAAGGAGGCATATACACTTATTATCTAGATCACCAAGATAGAGATGATATCCTTAACCAAACTTGAGAGTGAAGTTGAAGGCACGGGGAGGTGGAGGTGAACCCAAAGATGGGAAGGTGGGGAAGAGCAAAGATAGAGTCTCTGTCTTCTCTGTGAGCCAGACGTCCCTGAGCTGAGAGTCTTGGGGCTGTTAGGTTTTCTGGACAGACCCCATGTGTGAGGAAGAATAAAGCTTGGGAGGCTTTTGGGACACTGATCACTCTGAAGGGCCATCTTGGAGTAATCAGAAATGGTCTTTTTGTATGAATTTGGGGTTTTCTAAGCTTTGGGGGTTAGCATTAGTGGACTACTTAGTTCAAAACTGTCTGGGATTCAGGTCTCAGTGTTTGAGACCTCTGTAAGGAAGTGGCCTAAGATGCTGGGTGAAAAACAGGACCCTCCTTTCCTGGGTGGGTAAGACATGGTTCAAAGCAAAGGTTTTCTTCTCCACACATTATCTTTTAAATGTCTGCCCAGTGATAATCTCCACATTCTCACAAATGCGGAAATGGAGGCTCGCAAAGACTGAATGCCTGAGATCTGAAAACCACATTCAAATTTGTTATGACTGGAGGTTGATCTCATGATCCTTGAAGCTCTATATAACTGGCTCTACCACATCAGATGTGGCACCACAGACTAGGTCAGGAACTGAAGCTGCTTCACTTACAATTGCAGGCATACATCTCTTATGTTAAAAACAATGCTAGAGTCAATGTGTACTAGTCTCTTCTAGGCCTAAAACATTGCCACTCAACTCAGGCTGTTCCTGCAACCATTAACAAAACCAGGGTGTACCAACCTACCATAAATGTCTGGGTCTTCCTGAATACCCTGAAATAGAATCAGTTCCCTCAAAGCCCGGGTTTCTCCTCAGTCGTATGTGAACACCTCAAGGATACCTGGAGTTCCTTGCATGTCTCAGATGTAGTAGCCTCTGACAGCCAGTCATGACTTCAACCCCACCTTTTGCTACTTTGGTATGAATGAGGTTGATCCCTATGTGTCTGTTCAAAAGGGATTTTACAGGAGTCTCCTAGTCCTTCTCCAATGTAAGGTTTCATTTCTTAAATTATGCCATACAAGTAAATAAGACAGTAAGGCTTTGATTCAAATGACTGTCTAAAGGCTAGCCAGAGCTTGAAAGCACACATTTGACTGAAAATACTAAAAGATGTGCCTCTGCTACGGAAAGGGTACAGTAATTTAAATGCGTTTACCCCTTGAAGCAGGATCAACAATGTTACGGTTTCTGTCCAAGCTCTGTCTAAAGCAGCACGATCCTTAGTAATCATTTTACTTTATGAGTATCTGTTGCTAGTTGAATAGCTATCTATTGAAATACAATGTATATTGCTTTTATCTGAAAACTTTCATAACATCACTAAAATATTGGGAGAGGTCTAAAATAACAGTCACTTTAAGAAAGCTAACTGTAAACACCAGCGTATCAGTTACATTTTGTTGCTGTGATAGAACATCAAGGCAAGTTCTGAGAAGGAGGAGTTTATTGGGATTATGGTCCATGATGGTGGAATAAAGGAAGCCAGCGGTGGGCATGGTGTTTGGAGCAGCAGCTGAGAGTTCACATCTTTAGACTCAGGCATGAAGCAGGGAGAACAAACGAGAAATAGCTCATCTTCCAGTGACATACTCTCTCCAACTACCCCTCACCACCAGAACTTCCAAAACAGCACCATTAACCAGGGATCAAGGGTTCAAGTACCCAGCACTATGGGGATTACTCACTGAAATCATGACAGCTAGATTTTCAAATCTGGCTCATACCATTTTTTATAACTTCCTTGAACTGTTCGTATATAATCTACCCTTCATTTCCAAACAAAATTTAACACATCAGGACCTACAGGGATCTTTCTAGATCCCACTGGCAGTCGTTTAGAAGAACAAGAGTGAGTAATTTGGGGGGGGCTTGTTTTGTTTTTTGACCCATGTCTGAATTCTCAAGTGTGGACATTATTTTCCACTGAGGAACAGCAAGAGAGGGAGGGGAAATGACTGAACCAGGTACCACAAAAATAAAACTTAGTAGACGCCTCATATCCGTTAAACATCTCTGACGGGAGGGGATCACATGACAGCAGGATCATTAGCAACCCCTCAGCACTGTAAATCAGGGTAGCAGTCAAGGAGAGATGGGCTGAGTACTGTTGATCAGAGAGCCCGGTGTGCATAGCTCCACAACCAAGCGGAAATGTACCATGCTACTTCACGTGCGTCAGGGAAGAAAACAGGACCTAAATGTCCCAGTGGAGGGATGAAAGGTGGCCCTCCATAGACACTACCAGTGGCCAGTTTCTTTCAAAACCATGAAACGGCACTGTAAAACACATCTTAGGTGAACCTGGTGAACAAGTGGCCAGAACAGGGATATGTAGGTATAGACAGAGGTGGTCTAGCCTCCGTTTTATTTTGTTTGCTTTTAACAATTATATGACATCTACATAAGCAATAAAGACTTCCGTGTGCTTTTTATAGTTTTTCACCCCAAGCAAAGTGTGTATAAGTACACACTAAAATAAGTGTATTCTAAGCGTGTTTCCTGTATCCAAGGCCCACACAAACAAGGAACCCATGCACTTATTTAAAAATACCAACAAAAGCCAGACAACGCTGCTATAAACTGCACAGTGCGTGGGAGGGTGTTAAGACGAACACACTGTGGAGAAAATACAATTTTATATATTTGGATATTACCCAAATTGTGGCTTCTCCTTTTCTGCACGCCACCTCTGAAAGTTTATAGATATTTGTTGTCTCACAGCAGATGTCTAGAACAAATATTAAGCAAAGGGAAATGTATATGTTCTCTCCTGTTTTAGTTTTTTTTTTTAAAGTAGGAAGATTGACTAGATATTAACACAAATGGGTTTAAACGTGAAGCTGCCATAAAGGCAGGAACATAAATGTAATTCTCCCAGCCGCTATTTTGATGCACATTTTTGATTCCATGAATATTTTATGAAATGGCCCAAACTAAAGCCATATAACATTCCTGCATTACTGATGCCTGCGCCCGTAAGCTACGAACATTAGAGGCATGATTGAATGCATTAAAATGAACTCATTCAGCAGTGCATTGATTACTTGAAGGGGGAGGGAAACAGGAAAGAGAGAGAAGGAAAAAGAGAGAAAGAAAAAGAAGTCATTCCACTTCAGGAAACCAGCACAGGCTGAAAGACAGTGTGGTGAGCGCGCGTCCGAGGGCAGTGACACTTCATAGAATGTGACTCACGCCAGCCTTGACAGTCATTAGGCAAGGTGTTAATTATGTCCAAAGATGGCTGCTGGTATTGTTCAAGTAATTTAAAATGTCACAGTCCTTAAGATGCAGAGGCCTGGTCTGCTTTAGCTCCATTCATCAGCACGTCTGAGAGTAACTAATTATTTCTTTTTCTATCAACTTGTACATTTGCCAGTAAAAACAACACCGCAGAAACAATTGCTTGAAAATAATTTGACAGGTCCATGAGGCCCGCTTCCTCGGCGGCGCGGGCATACATGGGAAGCATATTTAATTCTAAACTGTGCACGTTTGTTGAAGACTTTAGGGAAATATTCCACTTTAGTTTAAAACAACAACCCAAGGAACAATAAAGCTTTATGTATATTATGCTGTTTTTTAATCTGGAAAAACTGGCCATCTTTGGCATAAATTACCATCCTGTACAGTGTAGACACAGAATGTGCTAGAAGCAATATTGAGCTGTAGCAAAATGAGAAAAATGTTACTGCTCTGGTGTAAAAACAAAAGACAATGGTTTCCATTTTGGCTTAACTGTAGAAGCAATTTCCATCACCTTTCCATATTTACATTCAATTACAATCATTACAGCAGCGCTACTCATGCTGCCAGAGCCGAGCCTCACCATCCTGCCAACAGGAAGCATGATTTCCACCGTTTTCTCCTGCTGGGGGAAATCTGCTGCGTACTCTAATCCACTGTAAGCCGTGGCAAAATGGAGTGCTGGAAGACAAAGGTTTACAACCATAACTCAATAACATCCCTAATAAACAGGACAGAAACTGTGCCTGTAACTTTGAGAGAGCCACTGTGAGATACACGGGGAACTTTGACAGCTGTTTCTTTTTAACACAGATTTCAGATGGTCTGTGGGAAGGTCACTCTCCACTGGGGAAAGATGGAAGCTCAGTAAAGAAGACAGCGAAACAGGTTCTAGGAAGGCAGGTGTGTGTGTCTCTGTAGGTAGGTGTGTGTGTGCCTGTTTGTGCCTGCGTGCATATGTGTTTGTGTGTGTATGATATGTGTGTTTGTATATGTGTGTGTCTGTATGCCTCTGTGCATGTGTGTGTATATGCATGTCTGCGTGTGTCCGTGGGTCTCTCTGGGTGTTGTATGTGTGTGTCTGTGTGTGGGATGTTGGAGAGTGAGACCAGGAGATGCACATAGGCTATGAGGCCTGGATCAGTGTAAAGCCTGCCTTGATCTTCAAAGCCCCTGGAGGAAGCGCTGTTAGCAGTTGCTGTTTGGATATTTGTGTAGCCCAGCTGTAGTCTGCACAAGTGTAACCACTAAATGCCAAGAGCTGGTGTCTGAGTTTGGGGATTTTAGGTGCTGGCTTAAATGTGAAGTGCTTCTCTTCTCCTCTAAGGCTTCCTTAGTTGTTGGCTTTGGAGAAGAGATCCACTGGGATCTGCCCTAGTCAAAGGACTGGCCCCTTGGTGGAGTCAGGATAAGATAGTATTATTTGGATAGGTACCCAGGACTTGTCAGAAAGTTAGGTCTTGCCCTTGGTCCCTGCTGTCTTTTCTCTACTTCCTGTCTTTCATGAAGTGAGCAGCTCTGCTCCCCTCTTCCCTCTTCTAGCATGAGGTCCAATCTCACCTCAGGCCCAACATAGAGACATTTCTGCAGCCATGACTGGAGACAAACCCTTACCTCTTTGAACTGTTTGTCAAAGCTGTAAGAAGTCTGAGTAATAAATTTTCTTCGCTCTTAATCATGTATAAGCTGAAGATATCAGATTGTCTCAAAAGTTAAAAATAAATATGTAAAACACTGGGTTTAAAACCCTGATGTGGCCAGGCAGTGGTGGTGCACGCCTTTAACCCCAGCACTTGGGAGGCAGAGGAAGGCAGATTTCTGAGTTCGAGGCCAGCCTGGTCTACAGAGTGAGTTCCAGGACAGCCAGGGCTACACAGAGAAACCCTGTCTTGAAAACCAAAAACAAACAAACAAACAAACAAAACAAAACAAAAACCCTGATGTAGTGGTGCACAGCTGGAATGCTATCCCCTGAGAGGGAGAAATAAGAGGATTATGAGTTCAAGGTCATCCTTAGGTATACAATGAGTTTGGGGCTAGCCTGGGCTACATGAGACACCATCTCAAAAACAAAGGTAAAATCTTTATTGAATATATTTACGTGAGATTAATGCTTCTCGTTACTAAAACTTGTAGGATTTCAAATTTTCTTCATATAACATATTATTTTACTTTCAGGTTTTTTATCTTATTTTTACTTTTAAGTCCCTATTATAATTTTCAAGTTAAAAGAACTCTAGGAATTTAACCCAGTAATTTGTGCATACTGGGCTAGCACTGTATGAGCCGCTGCTCTACGTGTGTAAGAACTCAAACATCCCAAGTAAAACTGTTGTTAGGTGCACATGGCTGCAGATCAAGGCCCCCGTCCTGACTTTGGCACTAATGAGAAACTAATGAGAATTATTTCGTAGCTTCCACGGCATCACTCTTAAGCAATCCACGGCATTCCACGCCATTCATGATTTAAAAAAAACTAGATTCTGTCTCATTTGAGTATGCTTACCTGGGCAAAGAGAAAGATGAGGACGATTGTCTGCCAGACTTATCAGCAAGTGGGTGAGGAGAGAGGGGCGCCTTCTCTCCTCCACATTTTCATTTAGGCGGACACTGACCATGCTATTTGGGTGGGACCTTACAAAGGGAGAACCAGCTAACACTTAGAACACTTAGTAGTTGCAGGCAGGATAGTAAATGATTCTCTCTCTCCATGTGTTCTCTTTTCACCCCCTTCCTACCTCCCTCTCCCTCCCCCTCTCTCCTCCGGTGTTCTCATTTGACCCCAGGCATTAGCATCTGTGTGTCTACACCTTAGAGCTACAGTAACAGCCTTTGGGACTGTTCTGCTCGGTGCTCCCGGGCAAGGCCCTTGCGGAAAGCTCCAAGAGTTTGATTTCTTGGCACCAGGTTACAATCACCCCTTCCACAGGTGCCTGCTGAGCTCTTCCCAGCAACATCAGCCGGACTCAGTTTAGCTGCGGCTCTTGCTGAGGAGGTGGTGTCAAGCTCTAGCTGAAGGCTGCACTTCCCAGACACTCAGTAACTTTGGTGCTTGGTGTCTGCGTTTTAATTTATTTGCGAATTGTTAGTTTTTCTTTCCTTTTGCTCCTTTTCCCTCCTCCTTTCCCCTTTCTTCTGCTCTACTCCCCTCCCTTCCCTTCTCTCTTTTCCTTTCTTTGATATGGAAGGGTGTCCCTTGTCCCATTGAAGTCTGTTGACACGGTAATTGGAAAGCATTTGCGCTCCTCTGCAGACACAGTTTGGGGACAGTGCTTCTCAGCAGCAGAGGAAATACCGGCCCAGAGCAGTTATCCACTGCACAGGCGGCTGCAGGCTTGGTGCAGCCAGCCAAGGCCTTCTTACAAAGCTTTCAAACAGAAAACCCTGCTGCAGAGCCAGCACCTCTGAACCAGGCGGGGGCTGCCTCTCTGTGCTACTCGTTAAACAGTGAATAATTAAAACCCCCTGGAAAAGGCAGGTAAAATACAAGCCACAATGTCAGTAACACAGACATGAAAGAGAAACGGGAAGAAAATGAATAAAAAAAAGAGCAGCGAAATAATTCATTTGAAGCTTTAATAAAGTTCCATTTGCAGTCTTGTTTAAAGATATATCAGACTTCAGGGATGTAACCCAATTACATTTTTATTCTAAGTTTCATTCAAAGATCGTGGACTTTGATTCTTTAATACAGATCAAACATGGTATAATTTTCTCCTGGTTATCAATACTTAAAAAGAAGCTCTTCATTAAATACTGTAAGGTCTTACGAGTGTGTACACAGAGTAGGTGGATAATAAACTGAGACGACCCAGAAAGGGGACAGTTACAATCTGTACAGAAGCAGCAGTAGAATCCACTTGGTTTCTTTAGAAAAGTTTGAGTGACTGAATCCTTACAGAACTGAGAGTGTCTGAGTTTCCACAGTATCTGGTCAGGTGGCTTCTGGAAAATATGTGGTAGGCGTTACTTCTCCAAAAGTTCCTGAGGTTTGCGGCAGAAATGAAGTACAAGATGAAAGAGCTCGAGTCAGGCAGTGTCACAGCCACCTCAGGGAGGGGCCTCAGACAATCCTGCAGTCCGCCCCGCCCCTGGTTGGTCTCTAGTAGTTTTGAAGCCTCCAGCCACCAACCGCTTATTTCAAATTCTTGTCTGCAGAGCTCTGTGCCTTGTCAGGCCCCCTCCGTTGGAAACGGAGACTCTCCCTGAACAAGTTTCCTCCAGAAGATATTTAAGACACACCTTCGAAAGCGGTTTAGAAACAGACGTGTGGATTTTCCCAGTTGTTTACTTCTTTGGAGGCTGGGATTGAACCCAGGGTTGCAGGTACGCTAGGCAAGCACTCTGACAACAAGTCCTTTTCTTTTTCTTTTTTAAACAAAACTATAATGAAGGGAGAGAAATTCTCCAGGAACTGGCTTAGTTGTGCAACAGATGTGTCTAGGACTCCGTTATACCAACTGAAAAATCTAAACGGAGCTTTGCAAGGGATTCTGAGTGGGTCCTCCCGAACCTCATTTGCTTTTGCTCCTCCTTCACAAGCCCGCAGCACCCACGTACATGTTGTCACACTTAGTGCATTTTCTCTTGCAGCATCTTGTATGTAGGGGAGGCTTCACTATAACAAATCTTAGAGCTGACGGCAATTTAGATGGAGAAAAAATGTCTATCAAAGCCCCCAATGCTCCTATACTGCTTGGCAACAACCTATTAACAGCAAATAACAAAGACACAGTTGTTCTCCCCAGTGTTAACATATGAATAAAATAGCAGGACTTAGGAAAAAGTAGTACTATACATAAGATGACCAGTTCTAGAAAAACAGATGAGTTCAAAAACATCAGCAGAACTGAAACTCTTGGGGGAAAAAACCTTAGAATTTTGCTGACAATGACACCATCTGTCATTTGAAATCTTATTTTGCTCGTTTCGCTTTGCTCTTTCCTACACCCGTTTGTGTTTTTACACAGCTGTGAAGAATGGACGTAGGTTTCATCTGATCCTCATCATTTTACAAGAACTAACTCCAGCTGTTTGTTTTCATAACAGCTGTGCGAAAGCCTGTAGATTGGTATATTATATCCAAAACCATTTTAGTGCTGTTGAAGTTAGGGCCTGGTTCTTCTTGGGCGCCATTTGTAAAAATAACTTTTAAGTGGATTTAGAAATTATTTTTACACAGCACCACCCTCAGTACATGCAAGTAGTGTTTCAGAGAATCATGATTGCTTTTGATTTTGTCTTTTTAAGTAAGTAAGTACTGAATGGCTGGCTCTTCACGGTTACTCGAATTATTGTTTAAGCTGCTGATTCTCCTGTGAACGCAGTCTATTAGTTCTTGGGTTAATTGTCTGAGCTTTTCCTAAGAAGTCAAACCATCAGAACACTCTCTTAGATGATATACTTTCCACGTGGAAGACATGTGCCCTTTCTCTCTCATGAATATCGCACACACGGTTTCCGTGGACTTCCTCCACTCCGCCTGGCATCCGAGACTAATTTTTCTCTTCCCATGAGATGTCCACATAATGTCCCTTTGCATTTATTCAGTCAACATACCCACATTGTAATGCCTTATAAATCTCTACATGAGGACTAGTTTCCCCTGCTCTGAATTACTCCTCCCACAGTGAAGAGAGAGGGTAATATCCATTCAAGTTCCCGGCAGGACAGGGAACCTTGTCCCCCACTGAGAAGCCATCCAAGCCCCTTCCATCACCCTGTGCTCCCACTGACTCGTTTTCCCAGACTTTTCTCTTCCTCTTTGCTCTCTGTCTTTGAAAAGGCTCCATGTTCTACTCATTCTCAGAGGGCTAGCTTTCATAAAGAACCACTTTAAAATTTTTTTAGATTTTATTTATTTTATTTTACGTGTGCAAATGTCTTCCTTGCATTCATGCATCTGCACCACTTGAGTATAGTGCCTGCAGGGGTCAAAAGAGGGCATCTGCATCATGGAAATGAAGTTCTAAATGGTTGTGAGCTGCTGGGACTCAAACCCAGGTCCTCTGCAAAAGCAACAAGTGTTCTTGACACTGAGCTATCTCTCCATTTCTTTAAAAACAAAACAAAACAAACAAACAAACAAACAAAACCACTTTTGTAAAGTGTCTTCTGGATAGTCTGGAGGGCAGTGTGGCTTGAGGAATGAGAGGAGTTCAGCCTAGTGCCCACTGTGGCATAGCAGATTTACCAATATGCACAGGATTCCTGGGCTGGGTTAGAGCTGAACACAAAGGCAAGAAGACAAATTGTTTGACCAGCCAGCAAATGAAAGATTTGGAAAGTGGGATAAACCATTTACATTTTTAGCTTTACCTGGGCCTCTCTTCTTTCAGACACCTTTTCTTATAATTTTATAAGCATAAATCAAGGACAAAATAAACCCAGAGGGAGCTTGTTGAGGACACTGTTGAACATTTGTATAGGTACGTGGTGGAGGGCAAGGAAGGAACCAAGCCTGATAGCAGAAGATATAGGTCCCTGTCCTGGTCCTGACAGCTTTAGGTGCCTGTTAATATTCAAGCTTAAAAGAGAAGGCAACCTAGAGTGTATAGTGTGAATGAACCCTGAGGACATCATACCATGAGATGATGCCAGTTACAGAAGACCAGAAGCTGCAGTTCTGAGTACATAAGGAATCAAACCAGGCAAACTTTAAGAAGCAAAGAGCAGAACAGGGCTGGGGGAAGCAGGGATCTCCTGGATGAACAACCAAGAGAGGACAGAGCTTCACCCATGGGAGACCAACAGTCCGAGCCTCTCTCTAGGACATTATGCCTATAGCTTACAGTTTTAGTTTATGTTTATAGTTTTGCTGTTTTATGAACTTATCTGTTTTATAAGATCTCATATTTAGCATTAGCTGCAATAAGATAAAACTACAAAAAAATCTTTGAAAAGAAAATGTCAACCTCTCATTTTCCTGGTATATGTACGTTTATGAGAATGGTATTGCCTACCTTGTAATCAAGGGAGAGCATGGCATATCTACGTACCAGCATCCGTGCCTCCGTCCTTCTGCGCGCTGCAGATACATCTGACTTATTCAGTTTGCCCACATTCTACTCTTACATCACTTGGAAGAAGCAGTGTGTGTTTATTTATGCTGAGTGTGACATAGAGAAAGGAAAAGGAATAGAAAGAATTCTGGATTCAAGTCTCTGACCAGCTATGTCCACACCACATAGTGGTGTCTGAACTGTTCGGTTATTCCTATGTGTCAGAGAGGCCTAGAGTTAGATTGCTCTCAAGATTTGATATGGCACTAAAATTCATTCCTCTAAAAGAACTAAAGCCATTAAATTACCCAGCCTGGTTTTGAGCAGTGTTTACACTTCTACACTCATCTTACTGTTCTTCTCTAGAAAGCAGGTCTGACCCTGCTGTTAACATCATGCCTCTCCTTGAGCAGCAGCTTTGAGAATCCCAACTCATGAAAATTAGCTATCATAAAAACTTTCTGCTTCTCTCACCCTAGTCCCACCTGTTGGCTCATTCGCAAGTAACCATCTAATACAGCATGGGACAAGACGAACATACAGGAAAGTCAGCACGCTTCTGAAGCAGAGACAACGGCTCCATGTGCCGCCTGTCACAAAAAGCCATTCAAACAGCAAGGGTTGCCCTGTTCTACATATATGTGATGTTACCAGAAAAAGATAAGATCTTCTAGAATAGAAAGTGGAGCAGATTTATGCCTCTTCATGGAAGATGCCAGCCCCAAAATGTAGCTCACAGAGACATTTCAACATCTCTCTACATCACTGCACGCGGACGGACACATCTGTGTAGACCCATGGAGTACCTTGGAGTACTTGAAAGCAGGGCAGAAAATTCGAGGGCAGAAATGGACTATCAGGAGATGCTATGGGGGATGCTGAGGGCAGAACAGTAGGTGCCCAAGCAGGAGAGCAAGGTCTGGCAGGCGCCTTTGCCAGCTGTTGCCATCGGCATCTACTCTGTCTCTCTGAAGACTTTCTCAAAATTCAAATGTGTTTACTGGAGCTGGGGTTTGTAGGTCTGATGCTGATTTAGTCTGATACCCTGCATCCTGCAGAGGCAGGTTTGAAATGGCAGGCTCATCAGAGGACAGGCACAGAAATGACCTTAGAAAGGGTGACATGACCAGCAGAGCCAGAGCAACACTAATGTTTCTTCCTCTCAAAATAATACTCTCAATAGGTATTTTGACAATCAAGAGAGGCGTAAAGAGGGTTGGGGAGATGGCTCTACGGGTAAGAGCACTTACTGCTCTTCCAGGAGATCCAAGTTCAGTTCCCAGAACCCATGTCAGATGGCCAACAACAGCCTCTAACTCCAGTTCCACAGATCCAGTGCCCACTTCACCCTCCACAGATATACGTAACAAACAATAATCAATCTTTAAAAGATCACTTACGACAAATGTTCAAACTGCCGTGCCTCTCCACCGATGCTGCTGACCACTCTCACGGTTACACGGTTACAGAACAACTACTGTACGCATCGATGATGTCCAGCATTTTCTACGACTTAAAGTCATAGTTGTTCTGGCTCTGTGCTAGAGTTTTGTCATTGTGACAAAATATCTGAGGAAGTCAACTTAGAAGAAGGAAAGGTTCTTTTAGCTTCTTGTTTCATTTGGTTCTTTGCTTTGGGCTCTGTGACTTGACAGAACATCAAGGCGAGGGAACTTCTTGAGACAAACTGTTTATCTCAACGGCATGAGAAGCAGAGATACAGAGGAAGAGGCCAGAGTTGCAACATTCCCAAACAGCTTAACTTCCTCTTCTGGGCTCACCTCCTAAAAGTTCTCCCAGGACCCAAGAACACCCCACAGGCTGCTAAACAAGCCTCTGACATTTGCTTTCAAGAACACTTCCATTGGGCTGAGTGCTTAACCTGTGAATATGATAATAATACGTATGGTCTTTGTCCAGTTCTGACGGGACACTGTGGTAGCCTGAATTCTATTTAGAAGGAGGTGGGGATTTGGACACAAAGACGGCCACATACAGAGGGGAAATGATTGAAGAAGCATCTCTGCAAGGACACAGTCTACAAACTAAGGAATGCCCGAGCTATGGGAGGCTGGGGTGGGCCTGACATAGGCCTTTCCTTAATATCCTGGAAGAACCAAATGCTACAGGTATCTTCATTTTGGACTCTAAGCTTCTAAATCCACGAGTTCACTTGATTCTGTCATTTGGGCCACCTAATTAGCAGTGCTTTGCTGTGGAAGCCCCAGAAAACCAATCTAACACAGTGACAGGACTTCTGTGTGTAACAGAAGATGTTACTTCAGGGAAAAGCAATATGTCAGGGATCTACTCAGTGCACATGAAAGATGCAGGGCTCATTTTAGAAATGCCGAATTATACGACCATGTGGACAGTGATCAATTGAAAAGTATCTAAAACAACACAAAATGACTTCCTGAAACTCTTTAGTGTCTCATATAAATAATCCCCTCCTAGCATTTTGGCTTTTTATTTTAGTACATATTCTATTATAAATGTAATTTTATTTTTATTCTTTAGCATTTGAAGTGAAGTTGATTATCATGGTATTCAGCTATTTTTTTAAAAGGTAAAAATATAAGCATTTAATATAACCAAAGATGTCACATCAAAATTGATAGAAATTTCATTGTAATTCCTTATTTGTCATGGGATAACATTTGCCAGTTTATTAGAAAAACAGCCTTAATAACTAAAAGACATGCAAAGGATATATCAGTTTTTAGTGTGGTATTTTATTTTCTCTTTCATTTTATTAAAAATTAATAGAGATGTAAGCGCTGTTGAGAGGATTTAAAACCCTTCAGATATACAAGGTCTCAACTGGGGCGGCCTCTAGAGAAGGGCACTGAAGCAGAAGGATGGGGAACTCACTTTGCAGGGTGTGCCCTTTCCTAGTATTAAAACTAGTGGCCGGGCTGGAGAGATGGCTCAGCGGTTAAGAGCACTGACTGCTCTTCCAGAGGTCCTGAGTTCAATTCCCAGCATCCACATGGTGGCTAACCACCAACTGTAATGGGATCTGATGCTCTCTTCTGGTGTGTCTAAAGGCAGCAACACTGTACTCATACATCAAATAAATAAATAAATAAATAAATCTTTAAAAAAAAAACTAGTGGCCGTGTGTGTGTGTGTGCGCGCGCATGTGTGTGTGTGAGATTTATTTTTCAGTTAGAGTAAAACTAGCCAGTTGAAAACTCTGAGACACTATAAAAAAGGATAGAAGGTCTTAAGCGATAACCATGGAGACTGAAGAACTATAGAGATCCACTCCCAAACTGTGAAGTGAGAAAGTGTGAGGCTGAGGTACCAGAAACATGAACTCCACATGTAAACTGAATGGCCATCACATAGCAGAGAAAGACTGACTTTGAGAGGACTTGGAGAACACATGAGAATTTGAAATTAAAACAACAATCAGAGGGGCTGATGGGACATGGGAACAGGTAAAGGTGACTGCTGCTAAGTCTGACGAGCAGGACCAACCCCAGGACCCACGTGTGGGAAGGGAAGAACCAACTCGTCTCTGTTGCCCTCTGACCTCCACACATGTGCCGTAACACGTATACATGCACACAGACACACAAGAGGAATGTTTGTTAATCAATGAGAACCTGAACATTCATACAAGGAGGTTTAAGTTGGCGACAGTTGACAGATACTGAGTGAATGCCCTGGTTGTGTTCTTACATGGCATCGAACTCAACAGTGAAGCAGCTGACAGAAGTTTTAAGTTGAGCAGCAGGTTGAGAGTCTCTCCTGACACTGCGCTTGCTTATGACTTTGGAGAGTAGGTGAGTTACACATCATCACTGCGTGCGCTGGCATCCTTACCTCTTGAATGGGGGTTGGAGCACAGTATCTGCTCAACTCATTTTTCCATTGCTATGGGTATGGAAAGACCTGCTATTACAACGTCAATGTGCTACCTTTTTTACTCATTTGGATAAAAAGAACATTTTTGTGAGAAGTAGAGATGAAATTTTATATTAGTTTCTTTATGCTGCTCTTATTTTTGGTATTTTAGGATTTAATCTTAATTTTTTAAATTTATGTGTGTGTATGTCTCTGTGGACATGTACGGGGTGTGTGTGTGTGTGTGTGTGTGTGTGTGTAGAGGGCACACCTTTAACCACTCACTTATTTCTACAGTCCCACAAATTACTTTAAAAAAATAACATATCATTAATGTTTTTGAGTGGTTTACTTTTTAATATATATATAAAGTTGTGGCTGGATGGCTCAGTGGTTAAGAGTGTAGACTACTCTTGCAAAGAACCCAACTGTGGTTCCCAGCACCCATATCAATGCAAACACTGTGCCTCCAGCTTCAGGTTGTTTGTCACGACATACTTCCTTGGGGGTATACACTCACAGTGCAAACAAACTCCAATACAGACCTACACATACACACAGATTAAAAAAAATAAAAAATATTACTAGCATCAGCCTTTCCATGTTTATTATTTGGTAAAATACAATGATTTCTCTTTTAATTGTTTTTATAATTCTGGTTCCTATTTAGTGGCATTTCTCACCAGTTTGTAATGTCCTTTACTTTAGCATAGTAATTCATGCTTATGCTTGTTTAAAATATGTTCTACTTTTGTTTAATGCATTTGAATTGGGCCTTTAAAAATCAATTTTAAAAATTGCACATCAAATTTCTCAATTTTGTTTCTGCTAGAAAGAAATCGACTCCCTTTTGTACCCTCATGGAGGAAGGGACTTTTTCCTTCTCTCTTCACTTCTAGAATGAGAGAGAATGACAGATCTGGTTGGTGGAGTTCCGAACTCTTGTCCTTTCTGCGGTCAGTCTTTAGGAGATGTGACCTCTGAACTCCATGCAGGAAGCACAGGGAGTGGCTTTGAGCAGGACAGCCGGAGTGGGCTGTCTGCAGAGGCTGGAGGTTAAGATTAATTCCTCAGACACTGGAGAGATGGCTCACCAGTTAAGAGCACTTGCTGGTCTTGTTTAGGACCCAATACCTACGTGATGGCTCACAGCCATCTTTAACCCCAGTTCCGTGGGATCTGATGGACTTTTCTAGATGCCATGGGCACCAGCCATGCATGTGGTACATATACATGCACGAAGACAAACGTATATACACTTAAAATAAATCTTTTTTTAAAAGTTTAAAAAAACTGACAAAATGAATCCTCAGGATGACAGAGAAGTTGACATGTCTAACCCAGCTCCTCATACAGTCTTAGCAAGTATAACTCTCTCAGTTCTGTTTCCTTTGCATCCATCCTATACCTGGCACGAGGAGGGGAGCGGGGGACAGTCCCAGTTCAGTAAAGGATTTCTTTCATCATCCTTTTGTGCTCTCTCTCTGTCTCTCTGTCTCTGTCTCTGTCTCTGTCTCTGTCTCTCTCTCTCTCTCTCTCTCTCTCTCTCTCTTTGTGTGTGTGTGTTTTTCAAAGGGTTTCTCATGGAAGACAAATAAATATGTAGCCATATATCCTACCTGTTCTTTATAGTTCATTTAAAAATGGTTTTCATACAATTTCATTTAAAATAAGATATATCTAACATAATCTAAGGATATGTGTCAGGGATTGTGTCTAATGACTTGTGCTCCTTTTGTCTGTGATATTTGGTGTGTGTGTGTGTGTGTGTGTTTGTGTGTGTGGTATATGCGCATGTTTGTGTGGGCACATGTGTACATGTAGAGGTCGGAGGTTGACACTGAGTGAACTGGTTGATCCTTCAACTAATCGACACCTTAGTTTTTGAGTCTCTCTCTGAAGTTCATCAATTCAGCTGTGCTGGTTGGTCAATGCACTCCAGGTATTCCCCAGTCTCTACCTCCCCCAGTTCTGGGGTTACAAAATCTGTGTAAGCCAGCTTTCCAGATGCTGGTGCTCTGAGCACAGGACCTCATGCTTGCACGGCAGGTGCTTCCCCCCCCCCCCCGCTGAGCCACTCTCTCAGCCCCAGTTTAATCCATCTTAACACTACTGCTGGCCATGGAACTTTGAAACGTATGCGTGATTCTGTTTGAGGAAGGGGCTTATGAGGCTCCGCGCTGATCTGAGGAACTCTGGGTAGTTGATGGCTTCCGGAGGGAGTCATTTTTCTTTGAGGGCGTGGGTGCTGGTCAACTGTTCCACACCCATGCACGCACAGGTAACACTAAGTGGGCTCAGTGGGTTCTTTACAGAGGAAGTGAAGGCTGTGAAGCTGGGAGGTAACCTGGGTGAGTTAGAGGAGGAGGGTGATCTAAACTGTGCATGTACGAAGTTCTCAAAGAACAAGTACAACCGTATTCAAATGATCCTGTTTATGTTAGCAATGTTCTAAAAGTCTTCCGTTTTATTTGCTAGACTTAATACAGGGTTAGAATAAATTAGAAAAAGCAAGCTAATGCTTACACTTCCCCTTTGTACTTTATTTATATTCTCTTTTTCATAAATACTTGTTCAAAAAGATTTAAAAATCATTTGGCACTTTGGTATGCCTTCTAAGTGTTAAAAATTAAATAAGCTGGTGGAGCAATCAACACTGCTTCCAAACATCTGGTAAATATGGAAAGTTATAAAGAGAAAATTAAAATTATTTTGTTATACTTAATTTTTATGTGTCATCTACTAGAACCATTTAATTTCTCTTTGGTAAATGTAGTTTTACAGTTGCTTGGTTTGAATGTTTACAGCTAGTTCATATACATGAGGCTTTCCCTTGTCTTGAATTTTTCATTTTGACCTGTTTGGTTCTCAACCGCAGCACACATGGAGGCTACGTTCCTGGTGCCTTTAAACCGCAGCTCTCTAGCCATGTTTTCACTTGGGTGTGTGGGGAAGCCAGGACATAGTGTGTGTGTTCTGCCCTTGAACACACTTCTAAGACTTACAGCATCCAGATCTCCTTTCCTTTCCACTAAGCTACCCGGTCTGCTGTTTGGTCTTCTGGTATTTGTTGCTGAAGTGAGAAAACTGAGCCCGGTTTATTTTCTGTCTTAAGGCAGACTGTGTTCTCTCTTTTCATATAGGTAGATCTCTCTCTCTCTCTCTCTCTCTCTCTCTCTCTCTCTCTCTCTCTCTCTCTCTCTGAAGTATTCAAAAATTTCCAAGGACTTATCAAAATATGGATCTCTTTATTAATTTTGACTGCACCAGGAAGGCTATTTTAATTTCAGTTTTAAGATACTTTTAGGGTCAATAAAGCTTTCTTGAGATAATTCTTGTTCTTGCTTTAGTTCTAGTTACGGAGTGTTCTTCCCTAGAGACTCTATTTACCACAGTCTCGTTGCATTCGTCTCTCAGTCTTCTTGCAGTTTGAGGCATTTATTTAAGTTTACTGCAGACATCACAGATGCATAGTTATATTAAGCCAATTACTCTCTTTAAGGGGAGCAGCAGAGTCCCCAGATCTAGGATACAAAGATTAACATGGCAAGAACTGACCCCCTGCTGGCTACTTTCTCAGAACAGCCATGGTCCTTTGAAAGCTCCATGGAAACCCATTAGGTGGGTGCTGGGACCATTGCTCTTCATCTATACCCTGTCATTCTCTCATGGCCAGGAGAGGTTGGTGTTTCCCAACTTCTGAAAGCCTCAGTAGTTAAGTCTTCTTATGTAGATGCCATTCCCCAGGAGTGTAAGCACAGGTTGGGTCCTAGTGTCTGTCCCCAATCCTCCTGCCCCCCTCCAGTCATGCAGGAAGTGGGGGTGGGGCTGCACAAATCCTGAATGCTAGGCTGGCTGGCACCAAGGCTCCCCTATGTCCAGTTGCTGTTGTGCTGGGTCCTGATCACATCAGGAGGGTAATGCATCTACGGAATCAGAAAGCAGCCTATAAAATAGAGAGTGGCTGAGCACTGCTCTCCCTGACTCAGAGAGGGAGGCAACGCAGTAAGGTGCTGCCAGAAGAGTTTACCGTGGTCTCCTCCTAGTGTCAACTGTCCTAGCAAACTATTCATCTACCCAGGAACACACAACACTCTTCTGCAAGAAGTCCAACTAGCATCAGCTAAATTGTCTAAACTGGAGTGACAAGTGGCCATGTACAATGTTTCGGCTAGCCTTCAGGAGCTGATGACTCTTAGCAGGAATTAGCAGGAGGTTAAGGTTCACAATGGAATTCTTTGTGTGTGTGGGGGGGGGAGAGAGGGAGTTGAAGAAGGAGAGAGAAGGACAAAGAGGGTAGAGGGGGAGAGAGATTGGAGAGGAGAGGCTGGAGGAGGAGAGAGAGAGGCAGAGAGAGAGGGAGGGAGATAAGAAAAAAAGGAAGAAAGGAAGGAAGATAGATAGATAGATAGATAGATAGATAGATAGATAGATAGATAGATAGATGATAGATAGATGGAAGTTACCTAGGACTGACTGGCAGACTGCCTGACTGACAGAAGTTATCTAGGGTGTGATAGATACTTTAATGACAGGCAGTGGAACCACACTGTCCCTAATAAAATTTATGATAAAAAGTCACAGTTGGGGATATTCTCCTTGGTCATTAAGGAATGGGAGGCTCAGAGATGGCTCAGTCAGTAGAGTGTTTGCCAGACCAACTTGAGGACCTGACTTTGATCACCAGAACCCATGTAAAAAGGTTGGTCTTGGGTTCTGGAGGGATAGCTCAGTGGGTAAACTGCCTGCCACCCAAGTTGGAGGATCAAAATTTAGATTGCCAGCATTCATGTAAAAGTCTGGCAGCCATGGGGACTCTCCTCTAACCCCAGTGCTTGGGAGGCAGAGACAGGGTAACCTTTGGGTTAGATGGTTGACTAGACTCACTGAATCGGTGAGTTCTGGGTTAGAATAAGCCACGTGAATACTTGACATCCAGCTCAGACACAAATGCGTGTGCATATATGCAAGCCTCCTCCCTCAACACACACACACACACACACACACACACACACACTGAGTAGAGTGGTACATGCTTGTAATCTCAGCATGGTGGAGCCAGAGACAGGCAGATCCCAGTTTTGCTGGCTGGTCACTGGTGCCTAAAGTTGCAAGTCAATGAGAGGCACTGCCTCCAAAACCCAGTGGAAAGAACCTGAGGGAAAACACTGAGGGTTGGCCTCTGGCTTCCACATGCATGTGTATGTGCACACACATGTGTACATCCCCCAAACATACACACAAATTTAAAAAAATAGATAGAGCAGGAGGCAGGGGAAGGTGACAGATCCCTCAGCATCAGCATACAAGGATACGTGAGAATGGAAATTCTACCTCTTCTTCATAAAATCAGAATGGTAAAGAGACAGTCTCTTAGCAGCCAGCCCTCCCCTACCACTACTGACAGACCTTCCTTCTGGTCCTGGATGGGACAGGAACAAGCTGGTGGTCACCCTAGTGTGTTTTCATAATGGTCCTGGAGATATCTGGTCTCTAGGTAATTGGCACCGAAACACTATCTATCCATCAGAATGATAATTAGCAGTCAATTCTAGGAATTGAACTGAAGTGAGCCCTGTATGATGGCTCTCCCTTTCTTCCAAAGTTTCCCAGTCACTGGACAAATGTAGGGTTAAGGATGTGAAGACCAATTAACCTTGACTCAGTTTCTTTGCAGCCATCAAAGCTTTCTGGACTAGAAAACATGCCCTTCCTAGGTGGTAATTTCAGGAATGTTGGAGAGGAGTGTGTGAGTCACGTGACGGTTTGGAAGTGACCAGCCACTGAGCTGCTTAAGGCATATTAAAATATAGGGAGGTCAGTGGCTAGACACAGAGTCTGTGGTGGGCTGGAATGAATTACTGAATGTTAGCAAATGGTACTTGGAAAGCATTCACTGGAACTGGGAGAAGAGGCAGAGCATGGAACGTGAGGTGGCTGAAACGGAGACTTAACCTGTCCAAAACTGCCACTTTTAATCCACCAAAAAAAGAGACCGGTCTCCACATAGCTCCATGGAAACAAGCTAGTCTTCTTGCTCATGTCTAATGGGCGAAAAGCAAGGCTTGGATCAGCTACTAAGTCACTGGGGGAAAGTGGGATAGGCCATGTTTCTTCAACCAAAGCTATAGGCTTGCACCTCCCCCACTCCCTCTCCCTACCTCTCCCATGCTGCTGCAACTGTAAGCAAGGCCAGTCATCTTATGGCGAAAGAGAAGAGGCTAGCGTTGCCAAGTTGGGAATGGAAGTTAAAGATGGCTGTGTCTTGGCCTCAGCTTACCCAGCACTTCCCTCTGGTCATGTGTTCACCCAGGTCTGACTCATGGTTCACCTAGCCCTCCAAGAATTGCTCCAGATTCAGTGAGGCCATCTCCTGTTGCTCCGGTATCTGGGTACTTCCTACACTGCCCACAGATGTAGTATGAATGCTCCTTGCCCTTCATTCAGTGTCAGTGTTCCCTGTCCCTGCATGCTGGCTGCATAATAAGGTCCTTATAAGTAAGATCATGATTCTAAAAGAAGATGTAGCCGGGACTTGCTACAAGAATTAGTCAGTACCTGATTCCTCCATGCTGACTACTACTGCCATAACTCTGCAGATACTCTCATTGAAGAACGAGCCTGCCTGCCCTTGAGCCAGGGCACACTTTAGACTTCAGCCATCCTTAGCAGAGTGGGGACTTGAGACTCTCTGCTTGACTTGGCCAAGAGGCTCTAGGTAAGATCAGGTCACATTTGTGCCTGTGGGCTGCATATTACCCTCACCACAACCATGTGCCCAGTCTCTGGCAATGGCATCTGCTTTTGTTCCTCATTTGCTTTACGGTTCCCCGAGGGAGCTGGAGCCCTGCCCTGAACCATAGCCTGCTTGGTTGGGCCCTGACAACCTGCCCATTGCCATCTGCCGGCTTCCATCCTCTTTAAACCTGAATGGGGGCACCCATGGAATCAGGAGGCTGCCACCTGCCCCGGAGCCCAGCTGCTGCCTAGATGTTGTTGTGGGGCCTCCATTTGCCTGTCGGGACCAATCAGATCAGATGAGTGGAAGGGACCCTATGGCCAGGCGAGCCTCTCCATTCTAGCTGTGTGTATCGACACTATGTGAGTTTACTTTTCTGGTGAAAATTCTACCCCAGGCTGCAGAAGCTGCAGATAGTTCTCTCTGTCACCAAGCAAGCAGACTTTAGAATTAGCACCAAGGCTGGCTTGCTTACTTCTGTTACAATTAAAATGTAGCTCTGGTGCTCAGGCAGCGTTCAAGGGCACAGATCCCATAATTTTAGATCTGAGAAAAGGCAGTTCTGAAACAAACCAACAGACTCCAACTTCAACATGGCTTCAAAGGCACACACCTTAAAATATTTCAAAGACAAGCATTAACTTTTCTGCAGACACAGGTACGTTTTACAGCGACATAGACAGAGATATCTAAATGTGAACAATCCAGAGACCTGAAAATGTTACTTTTCAGGGTCTCCACTGGATTCACATGCCCTGCACTTGGCTCAGCTGTGATGGCTGTCATCAAGAGATGACAACTGCAGTGCTGCTTCATATAGGGTGTAGGACACTCCTGAGAGTTGTGTGAGTGAATGAATAAACAAAGAAAACAGTAAAGTCCATGGAGATCAAAACTTGCTCAGGGATTCTGAAACCTGGGAGGAGGGAGCATGGGCACAGGGCTGCTATTCAGCAAGACAACACACTGGAGATTGGTCACTCAATGATGTAAATTTAACTCTACACACTGGACTATACTTGTAGAAACAGCTGGGCTTCATGGTTACCAGGACTTCGTCTCTTTCCTGTGTTGCCCTGGGCACAAGTATTTGATAAATGTATTGGTACAATGATTACTGAATAGATTTTGCTTAGTTGCAAGTTCATGGCAGAGAGTTGCTTATTTAACTAACCCTCCAGTTTTGAGATATTATAAACTGTAATTGTAATGGAATAGTGTAATTCATTCTCTTAAATCCTTTATCTGCTTCTTCTGAGCTATATCACCGTGGCAACTTCTTAGCCACACCCTTCCTTCTTAGCCACACCCTTCTTCTTAGCCACACCCTTCTTCCTAGCCACACCCCTTCCTCCACAGTTGGCATCTCAGGTGGTCTTGAATGCCTTTCCTTGTCTGCATGTACAGAGGCTCACTCACCTTCAGACTACGGAAGGCTGCCGCTTCTGCGTCTCCCTTTCACTGTGATTTCCACTCAGAGCCAGTTGTCCCTCCTGCTCCTCCTGCTGCTACGGCTCTTATTTCAGAGCATGGCACTATTATTTTACACGTCTAAATGCCAGCAATATTCAAGTCCTATCAATGCCTCTCAACGTCATCATGTGTCCCTTGAATAAAGTTTGCAGGATTGCTCACCGCAAGATGACATTGTTGAGCACCCCTGTGCTGTTCATGTTTCATGGCCCCTGATCACGCTGTAGTGTCTGCCATGTCTTAGGATACAACCCAACTTAGCTGATACAACCCAACTTAAGTAGCTTTCCAGAACACAGAAAGTAATTTTTAATTTAATTTTGTTTCAAAGTCCTAGATCATCCTAGTCACAAAGTTTATATGTATCAATTATATATATACATATATATGTCAATACATATTGATATATATCATATATATATAAATATATAGGTATGTATCAGCAATCACAATCACACACTGACGATCACAATGTTCGTTACACAATGACCATCACACAGTGGCTATCAGACAGTATATACAATATATATACAATTTGACTACCTTCCCAAAGAACATGAGTGCTGGAATAGCAGGTTCATAAACTGTTTTCATCTTCCCCTGCATTCCTTTTGCATTTTATCTGCACACACCGTTTCATACATTTCCTAGCTTTCCATGTGGAACTCTTGATCAGTCAAAATGTTCATGACCATTCTGTTTTTTGAGTTTGATTCAGGGTTGTCTTATTATAACATTAAATACAAAGCTTTATTTAAAGAAGCATTTCTCTCAGCAATTATTGTAAAACCACAGCAAGGTGATATGGGTGGTTTTGATCTTTTCATCTCAGAATGAGGAGGAGGAGGAGGAAGAGGAAGGGGAAGAGGAAGGGGAGGAGGAGGAGCAGTACTAGGAAACCTCACAAAGGGAGCTTTCATTTTTTCCAAACAACTCTGTAAGTGAAAATTCTATTACAAAATAGACAAAGAGGGCTGGTATGAAAACAAGAACAACAAAAACGACAACAGCAGCAATAACAATAACAACGCACCATAACCAACGCACGGGACCTGATAAAGGTGGTAGATGGTGCGGAGCAGACGTGGGTGTGATTAAGGAAGACAAGTGTTCCCACCGCTGCTCCTGCAGGGTCAGCAAAGACTTGTGCGGGGATTCGTCCCACACACTGAAGCAGACTCTGGCCACCTGCTTTTGCTTTTTGTAATACCTCCTTACATTCAGGTTCTTTTAACTCTAACCTTGGTTTGGCTCCCAAAACATCCCCAGAGAAGGCCGACTCACCCTCTTCCTCAAAAAGAAGGCCCATGTGTGCCTCTGCCTCTGCTTCTTTCTTCCCACCGTCAACTTTGATCAGCTGAGCAATATTAAAACACCGTTCATAGAAGTGATTCCTCACCCACTTGTCTTCAGAATTATCGAAATAGCAGGCCAGAGCATACAGGTTGTTATATACCTCTTCATAGTATGCTTTACAAAGAAGAAAAACAGTGCATCAGAGACACAGCTTAGTTTATACGAACGTGATACTGCAAATTACTTCTATATTTTTCTTAAATACATGGCCAACTCTCTGGAAAATGAAATCTAATGCAAAACACCATTTATTTTAACTATTAAAATAATTAATCAAAGGATGTGTGCATAAAACAGGCAACAAACATCTTTCCAAAAAATGCAAACACACTAGAAATTGAGACATAGTTGGTTGAAATGGACTTTATACAGCAGAACCACAGTATCTGTTGGCAAAGTTCCCTTTCCCTTGGAAGAGGAGGATAGTGGTGTCACTGAGGGAGAAAAGGGAAGGGAGGGGAGGGGAGGTGGGGGAGGAGAGGGAAGGTGGGAGGGAGAGGAGAGGAGGACAGGACAGGACAGGACAGGACAGGACAGGACAGGACAAGACAGGGACTATTCCACATCCCGGTGATGGATCTAAAGTCATGTAACACTAAAGCCTGGTAAAATCAGTGTTTCTAAACCGTGAAAAAATAAAAGCAAATGAAAAGAGAAACAGGAGGATGGAAGCTCCAAGACATCTTTATCCCAAAAGAGTACAATGTAGCTGGTATGTACGGGAGACTTGGGTCAGGATAATCTGCGCGCTTTGTCCCTTTTCTACCAATGTTTCTAGAAATACAATGTGAAGTGCGGCTAATGTAGACCGCGATGCTTCTGTTTGGGGATTTGTTTTTTAATTGACAATGTGTGCATTCTTTTCACTCAGACTTCTGGTAATGTGTTATATACTTCTTTGTGATTTGTACATATATATGTCACACCAAGAGTATGCCACTAAACTCTGACCCCTTTTTGTGAATGATGGTGCAACGGTGAACTTGAGCAAAGATGTCTCTGTGGTAAGAAGGTGTGCTGTGACCCTGTAAATCAGATGGCCTACCCAAGCCTCAGACGTGATATTCTTCCTGCCTCTGCCCACCAAGACCTGACATTACAGGACTGAGTCACTGTATTCATGACTACATTGCTTTTAAACAACTGATACCAACTTCTCACTATGACTAGGAGGGTCAGCTCCTAAAATGACCATGACTGTGGACAATATTGTCTATTAGTATGTTGTATGAGATTAAATGAAAAAGCCCAGAAGAACTAGCCTGAACATACAAAAGGTAGCAGCCAAGAGCTGTAAATAAGTCACTTTGCTATTTCAAAGTCATTTCTTTTTGTGTATATGTGTGAATAGAGTGGCGTATGTGTATGTTTGTATCCATGTGCATATTTGTAGACGCCAGAAGAGGTGTCTTCCTTAGTTGCTTACTGCCTTGTTTCCTTGAGGTTGAGTCTCTCTCTGAACCTGGAGCTAGGTTTGCCTGCTTTATTACGACTAGGGTGGCTAGCCATTCGCAGTGATTCTCTTGTCTCTGCCCTCACCTAGCGCTGGTGTTACAGTGACATTCAGCCGTATTCAGTGTCTTAGTCAGGGTTTCTACTGCTGCAATGAAACATCACGACCAAAACCTAGTTAGAGAGGAAAGGGTTATCTGTCTCACACTTGCACGTCATAGTTCATCACTGAAGGAAATCGGGACAGGAACTCAAGCAGGGCCAGAGCCTGGAGGCAGGAGCTGATTCAGAAGCTGCAGTGAAGCGCTGCTTACTGGCTTGCTCAGCCTGCTTTCTTACAGAACCCAGAACTATCAGCCCAGGGATGGCCCCGCCCACAATAGATTGAGCTCCTCCATCCATCACTAATTATAAAAATGCCTTATGGCCTGATCTTATGGAGGTACTTTCTCAATTAAGGTTCCCTCTTTTCAGATCGCTCTAGCTTCTGTCAAGTTGACATAGAATTAGCACAGCCTGCTTTTCCTTGGGTGCTGGGAGTCTAACTTAGATCTTTATGCTTGCACAGGCAAGAAGTCTCCACAGAACTGCTTTCTCAGCTCCTCAAGACACTTCTAAACACCATTCCTTTAAAAAAAAAAAAAAAAAAACAGAAACTTCCTGCATAAACTTCTCACCTAGTATAGTTTATCAAATGTTTCATTTTTACTGATTAGAGTTTCTGTTTACAGACACCAGTGGATAAGATATGTCAACTTTCTATTTTAACAAATGTATATGTAAACAATTTTTGTTTTTTAGTAGATTGAAGAGTAATTTAAAATATTCTCATTATTATATGTACAGAGTATTTTTTTTAAAGCAATGAGTTGTAATTATGTAAGTTCCCAAGATTCTGTATTTAAAGACTTTCTATCAACGGAACTATTTTTTTCTGTAACCACCTCTGTATTCTTGACAGTCTAAGTAGCCCGTTCTCCTGGAGTAAGTCACCAGCAGACATTATCTGAAGATGAAAGTTCATTATGGGTTTGTTATTCAGATGCTATGATCTTTACCATAAATAGGGGATTCTCTCCTAAAGTGCGTTTAAGAAATACTCTTGCTAATTTTTTCTACTTAGAGAAATAACACACAATACACAGACGTGTACACAATGCTCAGAGAAGTACTTCAAAATCAGGATGTTTAAGCCCAGAGCTAACAGACCCAGAGTCTTCTAGACTTCCTTTCCTGGATGACGTTGTCTCCATTGTCTACTTTGCATAAAACTTACATTATGTGAGGGTCCACTTGGGTCCAACAGATTTTGTGTGTATTAAACAAATGTTGCCAGAGAACGTAGTCAACACTCAACCACAATTTGCAAGTCAAGTGCAAGAGACTTCAGAATTATCTCTACCTTCAGTTTACTGTCATCATTAGTGCCAGTTTTTTTTTCAAGACACTGAGAATGACATTCTAGGTGGTACGGAAAGGACTCACCGTGGGGACTGTGAGATGTGTCTGAGACAGTATGTTAACCCATGGAAGGTGACCCCAAAAAGAAAGACTAGATTGCGTTAAAACAAGTTGGTGTGAAGCAGTGAGTGGTGATGGTCATTTAAATAATGCTAATGTCACTGCTGTGCACATCTGCTGAGGCTGAGCTGGTGCAGACAACCACTGTTGACGAGAGGCAGCACTGCTGTGGGTGGCCACAGATACTGCCACAGCTCGGCTAAAATGAGCTTCACCATGGCCCTCGGTAGATGGGTGGATAGACGGGTGGGTGGATGGATAGATGGGTATGTACGTATGTATGTATGTATGTATGTATGTATGTATGTATGTGTGAATGGGTAGATGGAAGAATGGGTGGGTGGACGGATGGATGGGAGGGTGGATGAGTGGATGGGTGGATGGGTGGATAGGTAGATGGATGGGTGGATGGGTGGATGGATGGATGGATGGGTGGGTAGATGGATGGATGGATAG